>NW_015151165.1:298188-320714 GCF_000732505.1 Cyprinodon variegatus | reverse complement strand
ATACAATAAAGCAAACACCTTGAAACTATCGCTAAAGTAATATTATTAAGTCTGACATGTACTCTGTGTTACCTGAAGATATGAATGTGGGGTTAAAATTTCTTGAATAAGCACAATATCTTGGTCATTAAAAACTATTCCTGAGCTCCAAAGTCCAGGTAAGAGTCTCACGACAATTGGAATATGCAAAACCTCATGTACAGTATGTGAAAAAAGAGTTAAGGTTAATCATCTGAAACATAATACAGATAACCCTGAACACAAAATCTCCTAGTAATGGTTTTAGTATCATGCTGTGACATGCCTTTTTCAGGACAGTTTGCAAGTTCTCTATATCAGTTCTTAAAGTGTCTCCCAGTCCTTCCACAGTTAAAAAGGATTCTTACGGTATGCACTGATTGCAACAAGTTATTATACAGTAGATATTGTTGCCTGTTGCCCTCTCCAGCAGGCTAAGGATGAATGACGTGGTACACCCTGGACAGGTTGCCAGGTCATCACAGAGAAGAGACGTACAACCATACACTCTCACACACTTACATAACAGCATTCTTTGGGGAATGCACTCAAAATTCAATTGCGAATGTAATGGCAAAATAAAGCGTTTCTTTGCAAACAAATATTACTAAAGTTTATAAAGTCCCATGTGGTCTTCAAGCACCTCTTTGCTTGCCTTTGCCTTTGTCTTTGTCTTTGCCAGCACGACATTGTGACATTTCCACCAGCTGTGAATCACTGAATAATGTAAAAACTGTGGCATGAGTATGCCTTGTCACCTGCAGCTTTGTGCAGAGGGCTTAAAAAGCAGGTCTACTTGTAAAGTAGTGTTACAAAGTGCTACCGGTGGTCAAAAACTCAGAGGGTGTCCTTGAGGTCATATTGTTGCCAAAATGCTGGAAATCCAATAAGAACAAACTGTTTTAAAGCACTCCCTAAGGAATGTAAAATAAGGCGGGAAGTGAATACGAGCAGATGTGTGTATTGAATATGAACTTTTATTGCTTTGTAGAACTCTAAAGAATATCCATTGGTCTGTAAATGTTGCATCCATCTATAAACATTGCTGCTTTTCTTTCTTTCACATGAAACCTTGCTGATGACCAGCAAAGATTTTTTTAATTTCTTTTTATTTATCAACTTTTGTGGCAGTGTTGCTTCAATATTTCAAATTAAAATGCCAAAATATTTTACTTTTACCGTTTTACGAAAATGAAATGAAGGGGTTTACACAAAGATATGAAATACATTTAGTACAAAACCATTCATTATAAAACGTGAAGAAAGTAAAGCTGGTCTTGTTGAAAGCTTCAGACAGATTTAATGAAAAGCTATTTTAAAACCTAAGATTATTATTATTATTATTAAAATCAGTGAAAAACAATAATTACACCTATATGCATGGTACTGTATTTCATAGTCTGAAAACAACAGGCAGGCTATATAAATATAGAGTAATAAACCTGTTTATGCAAACCTTAATGAAACATCTAACATTAGAGTCACCTTTTTGGCCCCAGAAGATTCAGCTGGATAACAGTGTTCTACTTTAAATTAGTTTTTTATTTAAAAAACACCCTCGCCATCTACTGCAGGTAAGATGCTGGCAGATGATTGCACTCCCAGTTCAAAGTAATTTAGTATTTGTGGTTGTTTAAAAACCTTATTCTTCAATAAATTAATTCACCTTGTTTTTCATATAAGTTTTCAGTCTCCTATGCATTTACGTCATTTATATACAGGTAGTTAATTCCTGCCAAAAAAAAGCTTTAGCTCTACTCAAACAAAAGTACTCAATCATCCAGAAAACTCATTTGTGAAACCAGTGAAAACGAAACATCCGAAGGTAAATTGAAAAACTGTAATGGAGTCTGACATATTCCCTTAAATTCTTTACACTTATTAATAAAACAGAATTTATATAATAAATATACAAATAAAAAAATCTCCGTCTTGTATGTTTTCATTATTAAAATAATGATTTAATGATAACATTTTCCTTTGAAAATGGTCTAATTGAGCCAAGATTGCCCAAATAGTGAGAAACATGAGTGAGTGTTTAGTTCTGTAATTCTTGAATTCCTTTGAAGTATCTCTCTTGCAGTCTTTGCAGGAGTTAGCTTTCAATCTGATTTCAATGCACATTGCATTTCCAGCCTTGCTCTCAGCTCCCCTTTAATTCTCCCTCTCATGGCAGACTTCCCTGGTCCAACCAAAACAAGCTCCTAATGAGACCAAACCTTCATATTCAAGCAGAGAAACAGCAAAAGACACGTGGTTAAGAACCAAGATCTCACCATCTGTCAGCACTTCACACATCTCAATCTCTGCAGTTTTACTTTGTTTCCATGTCCTTTATTTTCACCTTTCCCTCTTGGGAGACAGGAATTAGTACGCCTCTGGGTTTAAAGCCTCCGGAAAACTGGGACAGCACAAGATCCCGTGTACAGGTAGTGTTGATAAGATGGATACTGCGACACAGCAGCAAAGACCTCTGCCCTGCACATAACCTTGTTTTAATCCCTTCGACTTTGGTTTGTTTCTGGCGGTCTGCTTTTAACCGACAAGAGAGCAGCAGATGTTGCGGATTTAGCCTGTAATCGTTCTGCTATAGCTGTGGGTGCCAGCGGTGCTTATATATTCTGAAACAACAGCATCCTCTTTTCTGTGCAAGACGACCTTTCTATCTGCTCTGATGCACTATTCACTTTAAAGTTGCTCAGTTGCATCAACCTCTTTCTCTTTTCCAAACTGATTCCTCTCTTTTCCATGCAAGGAATAATTTTTTCTCCATTACTTCTACTGTCAACACCATCAATCTGACTTAATGTATTGTGTCTCTGTGCAATCATCCTTCCCTATTTCAATCCTGTGCCACAGATTCCCATCCCCACCCAGGGCCCCTTCTCCATTTCTTAATTGCTCTGTCCATAATGCATGATACCAGTCCACTGACATTCCCAGAGCCTTTTCCGCCTCCAAGGGGATGAAGAAGAATTGATTGATTTATCCCTGATACAATAGTGGCAATCTCAATGAGCATACACTGCGCAATGAACTTTAGGCATTGAAGCCAATCATTTGTCGTGGGCCTGCAAACCCACAAACTCTCTAAAATAGTCTGGAAGGCTGAAATTATTAGTCTAGAGTCCTCCCTGGTTGCAAAGAAAAATTTTTATTTCTTGGGGAGACTTTATCAGCATTGAATACTACTATTAACCCCCCAAGAAAAATAATACCTTTCATTTGTACATGTGTACATGTGGAGCAGCAAATGTCAGCCAATGCGACCCTGTCTTTCTCCCTGAGGATCATGTAACCGCTCCTTCACCTGAGACGTATAGCGTACTCAACGCTATTAATCCAAACGTACATTTAAAAAGTTACATGGATGAAAGACATAGAAGTAATACTGTAAAATTAATATTTCTAATTACATTCATGAATAAAATTTACACTTCATTTCCCACTTTTCATTCTGTAAATGCCACATTAGGGAATGTCTGCAGGGTTTGGAAGTTGTTTCCCTTTCTCCAATGATTGTACTATATAGCTTCTCAATGAAATTTTCTGAGCAAAAATTGCAAATTTCAAACTTTCTACCAGATTTTGTCAGGTGTCTATTTTTAGAAACCAAAAAATCGAATAAAAAAACCTAACAATAACAATAATTTTTTGGGAAAACTTATCATAAGTAACACCATGAACATCCTGTCATGTCCATGAAGGATGTGTTGATTGCGAGACACTGAGCACCAAAGTTGGTGTGAAAGGGAATTTATAGGACTGAATAAATGTGATGAGTTTGGGAGCCAAAAAGGCACAAAAAAATAAAAAATTAGGATTAACAGATATCAGAAAAAACAAAAACAAAAAAATATATATATATATATATATATATATATATATATATATATATATATATATATATATATGAAGTTGGATGAAGTTGTCTGAAAAAGAAAGTCATCAGAAGTCAAAGGAGAAAGGACAGAAATCACACAATCAAACCCATTACAACCAGCTCTGATCTCATTGCACCTCAAACCTTGGAGAAGGTGGGTCACCCCAGGTGAGGCTCATAGGGACTGCAATTTGAAACTTTTTTATTCCCACAGGCTCAGTACAATACACAAAAACATGCTGGAAAGAATTACATGTTGAATAAAATACAAAAAAAAACAAAAAAAAACAAAACAAAAAACAATATGAAAGCATTCATCCATCCTGTTTTGTTTTAACTGTTTAGGTTGGATGTGGTGTTCTAATTGTTGGTGGGATATTTTCTTTAAACCCTTTAGAAACCTGACTATAAAAGTGAGTATCCTAGAAATACTGCAGCATACCTATTTTTATTTGAAAAAGCATAGTATCACAACTAAAACCATTCAAGCACTGGTTTTGTTAAACATGTCGGTGAGTTCATTGCATTTCAACAGCCGCAACAGTTTAGAGCTGTGATGCAACAAAGGCTTCCCATTGATGGATGGGAACCTCACAGATCTGCAGCAAAGCTCGATGATGTAAGCATGAACCAAATGTGATTACCTTCTTATGTTTCACAAAGGATGAAGGCAGGGCTCAAGGCAAAAAGTGTTTAGCAGATATTTCCAAGATGCACCTAAATAGTGTCCATTGTCTGTGTATTGGAATAAAGAATTAAACCTTTACAGGATTAATCCTTTATACATAAAGATTCGACCATGACGGGCAAAAGGTTCAATGCTGTAAACAGAATACGTGAGAGAAAAGTTCGAGAAACGCTAAGCTACAACATTCCTGCCACATTTACATCAATTTTGTAGCAATGGTGCCATTGCTGCTTATTCAGGGTGTCTCTAAGCTGTTATGCTGAGGACAATACATTTTTCAGTGTGCCAAAAAAAAAGCTGTGGAAACCTCACTTAGCTGAGGATCACATCATGTTAATCATCACACTATTTGATGTGATGGTGGAGGAATTTTAAAGACAGTGTACTTACATTTTCCCAAAAACACAAGGGAAATACACAAAAATACGGAGTGGGTAAATAAGGCCTAAAAGCTAAACCTGACTGCTGACTTTATTAGGAATGGAAGTAGATCTGTATTTTTTCATATTCTTTTACATAGACACCACTGTAACATGTTCCCTGATAAAGGTATTGAATACAAATTGCATTAGAAATAATGCAGATCGATATGAAATTAAGTCACTACAACTTTAGCGTTCGCTTAGATGATAGCATTAGGGTTCAGTGATGTTTCTTTCTCAGCATTTAATTAGCTCATTCTATCTTACCCGAATGGGTGTTAAGCTATTTTTAAAGTGATCAATAGTTGGGACGACTCGCCATTTTTATTTTAGTTTTTTATATACATTTTTGTTAATACAGTAAGCGCTCTCTGTCCTATGTAGTTTTGAGTTTCTGCCATCTCCCCTCTCATCAGCCAGGATGCCAAAGAAGAACCCCATATCTTCTGGGAGAACAGAAATAGCATAATTTCTGGGAAAAGGAGAAATATGACAACCCCAGCTGAAATTCAGTGCAGCTCTTTTCCCAATATTCCTAATAAGTTCAAATTTATCTCATTACAATCAGATAGGAAGAGAATATCCACTCCCTAAAAATGTTTTTTTTTTTTTTTATATACTTTCTTTTTAAAACCTGTCTATCCCTAAAACTTATTAAACATTCGCTGTATCCTGTATCACAGAAAAATAATGGTGTTAAACATGATTAAAACCAATACCTCACCATCATAATACTTGTTGGAACTAGAAAATATTGTGATAACTGCAACATAATTCCACTTTGAAAAGATTTGAACGAGATGCCAATCTATTGTACTTAGCTTTGAAAAATGTTAATGAACAATTTTTTTGTTTTATTATTTATTATTATGGGATTCAATTACAATTTCTCTTAAGACTGATGTTGTGGTAAAATATTCAAATACAAATCATTTAATTGTGTTCTTAAAGTGTCAACAATTTAATTTTGCAGCTGTGAAAAACCAGAAGACTAATCAATGTTGCACCTTATTTATTTATTTTGCACTGCACTGAACCTGTCCATATTGATGCCTTTTGCAACATGACTTTTAAACTGGTTTCCTTTTCTCCTACACTGTTAACATTCTTTATGACTTTTCATTTTTTATTTGCATTCATTCCAATTGAAAGGTTTTAGCCTATGATTTTTTTTTTTGTTTATTTAATTGAAATATTTATTCCACTGATGCTCTGTCTATGTTTGCTTTGTTAGGAATTGGAATATACGTATAGGGAGGATTCACTAGATCAGTTTATTTAATGAATATCTATTGAGCTTGACAACGCTGAGCCTTCCCATTAACGCATGGTATTATGGTCAGGCTCAGTTAAGCTCTTTTAAGTGGCTGTGCCAATCGTCTCCGTCCAAATTTTTGATAACTCTGCTGGCAGAGCACATGTCTGTTTGTCTATTCGTCGCACCTGGCACTGAAATTCTATTTAAGCCCAAGAAGGACTATCTAAATACTCGAACAATGGATGTTTTATTCATATAACCTCATTTTATCATGATCAAATGTTTTTTTTTTTTTTTTTTCGGTTGGCATGTATCCTGACTATACCCCTTTTATGTTCAAGCACACTTTTCTCTTAAGGATTTATTGCTTTTGAGTCTGTAGAACAATTCCTGCCAAACTACTATAAAGAAAGTTGTGCAATTTTCTGAGAGTGAATATAATAAAAATGCTTTGATTATTCTAGCTAAAGATCCCAAATAGTTGCATTTAAAGGGGCCATGTCATGTACAATAAATTTCCAAGCGTTTACACTATTATTTACACATGGTGAGGTTTGAATCATTTCCATAACAGTATCATGTGATGGTAGGTATGATAATGTGCATGAACACCACTGCACGAAAAGTTCAATTTTCGACCATCTAAACTGGTGTAATTCTGCTGCTTCGCAACTGTTTAAGGTTGGAGGAGTTGAAATTCTTTGAACCAGAAATGGTTGACCACTATCGGGAGGTCGGGAGAGCTGAGCGACTGGCAGCAGATGTTAACGACTGTTACTAACATATGCATAGCTACTCCAGCGGCCAAGAGCATAGGTGGAATCCTAAATAGCCAGTCAATCATTGGATCTAGTCAACTGACATCATAAGTCAGAAATTAGTTATAATTGGCTGTTAGATGTCTGTGATATCAGTTCCTCTTGGACAACCTGAGGTTTATAAGTAAACCCTTTAGTATATTCCATGCCTTTAAATTCACCACTGAAAATCATAGTTATGTTGTTATCTGAGCAAACCTTCACAGTGAAAACCTATATTTAATTACAAATACAGTTCCTAAGAAAAATTAATACCATGAATGAGTGGTTTATATGTCCTGTTAGATCATAGATCTGAGTGCACAAAGCAGAAGGGAATATCTCATGATTTAAACCGAACTGATGCACAGTCAGATAAGAGGCTTATCACGAGGTGAAACCATCTCTTTATTAAATCAGAATATGGATAATCTCTGCAGAACATGTTTCATTAATGCAGAAAGCATGTGTGTTTGCTCCAACATTTAAAGCAATGCCTTGGTCAAGCTGCAATATCAATCGTCCATCAGGCTGAGAACATCTCTTTGAGCTGGTTATAAAATGATTAAATAGCTTAAAGACTTAAAAACAATACATGGAAGCATCTTCCAGAAATGCTATGATTTAGTGACATATATCTAAAAACCTGAGACAACTTCCAAAAAATGCTGTGCACCAGAATGAATGAATTAATTGATTGTCTTTTTTTCCTTCCCCCGTAGAGAAGCTTTCAGTTAGAAATGAAAGTCTGCATGGAGGGCTATAGGAGTGCTTGAATAGGCTCGCATTGAGAGGGATTGATAAACAATAAGCTGTCAGGATGATAATATATGCCTTTCTAAATTAAGTTTTGTATGAAAGACACCTACGCACACCTTAGGAAACGATTGGGGAGCTTTGGTTTTGAACTAGAGCTGCCCATCTACGGTCAGGCTGTGAAATTCCCTGCTGAATAAGGTCTGAACTGTAAAATTCCCTGTGATAAAGGGAATATGTGACAGCCCCCATTCCTTTCTGTCTCTCTCCTTCCTTTATACTCTACTCTCTCTGGGAGATTGCTGTGGATGGCCTGTCCCCTTTGATGTGAGCAGAACGAGGACTAAACACTGCTCTGGCCTCACTGAGTGATTCCAATTCCTGAAGGTATTACCATGCTAACTCTTTAAGGGAGGCATGTGCTCCGTAGCTGCAGAACACATGGGCATTTTAGGGTTCAAACGAAAAACTAAAAAAAAAAAAAAAACACTGTTATACTGGAGTTGTAAACAAAATAAAGCTCATGAACAGCTTAAGTAACTTTTAATCAAATTTTTCCCCTTATGTGAAGTTCCATTATTGTTTTTTTTTTTAAAGAAAACTGCTGGCAGTGACAAAGGGGGAGTAAAGAAGTGGATTATATCGTATTATCTTCTTTTCTGGTAACATCTTGAGGTGATTACTGAGGAGTTAAGTCTTTATTTATTTTCTCAATCTTGAATTCCCCTTCTGCAGTGTTAATATCTATTAAAACATAGGGCCTAACAATACTTTAAGTGTAAATAATTTTTGCTAAATATAAAAAAAAATAATAAAATAAGCCACCTACTCTTATCTAGTATCCTTAATAAAATCATGGCAAATAGTTACTTTCAGAAGCTGCCTAAATACTCACTGTGTGTAATTTTACCTCTATAGGCCATGTATGGGACAATTAGAGGAAGGAGGTAACTCTATTTTATTTGTGTTTAAGTAATCCTGCAACAGTGAATATGGACTTAGAGCATAGATATGTAGAGTTGGTGACCAAACCCAAAAGAATCCAAGCTGTAATTGAAGAAAAAATTGGTTAAACAAAGAACATGACCCACTTTTTAGAGGGTTAATTTTGTAAAACGAATGTAGTGAAACACATTTTCCTTCCATTTTAGAAATAACATTGTGATTGAAACATGAGAAATTGGTAAAGATCAAACAGTTTTGCCAGACGCTGTACGTAGATAACGAATAATTGCTCCAACTTATCTGGACACATACATCATTAGAAGCAAACCGGCTCTGTCGTGTTGCAACTCTCGTACATGAAAAACCACTCTGCATGAAGGAGTCTAGGGGAAAGCTTGTGAGATGACATTTGGCGAGGATGTAGCTGTCTCTATCTGTTGCCGAGCAGAGCGTGTAAGCTCTCTCAGAGCGGTGGAGGAGACAGATGGAAGAGGCAAGGCAGGTAAGAGTAGGTGGAGAAAAATGCAGACCAAAACACATCCAGAGTTGTAGAGACAAAACCTTGTATTCTTTATGTTAGCATCAAATTTATAAAGATATCATGTTTTAACATGCGACTGAACACTAAAACCTATTATAAAATCACATTAATGGTTTCATACTTTTGTAAATCAGCTTTTTCCACTCTAGTGCTTAAAAAAACAGAAGAAAAATTTGATCTGCCAACAAAAAAATTGCTTTGTTGTTACTTTGCCTTTGATTATACGCAAAAGAGACCAATACTATTTATTGCAGCCCACTGAGCCACATATGTATATGTATTGGCTTAAAAACTTTCACAGTGAGACAAGGCATTCTGTGACTTGTCGACTTCAGTAGTTTTCTGCCCAAATCAATAAAAGCAAGTGAAGCTGATTATGTTCAATAAAATCAAGGTGTTTTCCAGGACTACATGTTCAGATCAATGGCTGCTGACTGATTACATTAAGGAAAAGACTCACTTCAAGTGATTAGACAGATTTATCCTGGTAATCAAGTCTTACTATGGATGGTCAATTTTGATATTCAAACATTTGTGAGTAACCGCTCAGTATGGAGTGCTACAAAAAATACAACTCTTCTCAAACCTCTAGGAAAATGCATTCATTTTCTCTTCTCTGAATTTGAAGAGATTGAATGATGAGATCAGTGGTTAAATTGTGTTAGTCCCATATTCATACAGAAGTAGGTGTCATAGAAAGACATCATAGAAATAAAATGAATAGTCACATACAGTCCTGTTTAAAACTGCAGCACAGTGAAGCAAATGTTCCATATTAACATATAGATTTTTTTTTTTTTATTATTTTTTTTTTTTATTCCTAAAACTGTTCACTTTAGAGCCCTGCTGTTTTAACCTGATCCATGCTGGCACCTTCAAACGACAGAAACTTTTTTTAGGATGTTCACATCCACAGTCAAGAACTTAATTGCCAGTCGACAATAAGCACTTGGCCCAAAATGAATACCTTCGTGTTCATCTGTGCCATAAATTTAACAGATATTCAGAACCAGGAACTATCCGACTGCTTTAGCAGAAAGATTTAAAATAGGTGGTTGATTGATTCACATATTTAAAACTTCCAGCCTGTTGTGTTTTCTCTTTATGTGTCCTCATTCCCAGGCTCAAAGAGCAGTCTGAGTTCTGAATAATTTACATTTTTCAGAAAACCCCTTAAGCGATGCAGTGTTTTGGTTGTTTTTTTTTTTAAACCAAGCCCTGTGCTTAATTTTTTACTAAACTATTCAGTAGACAGAAAAACAAAAATGCACTAATAATGGTTACCTTAAATGAAAGGTCAGGGTGGATTCATTCTCATCCTTGCTTTAACATTTACCTTAAGACCTACTGTCAGACCTGGAGGCAGACAAGGTGATGAAAATCTGTCAGTAGTAAATGGCTGATGGTATTAAGCCTTTTCTGTGGTTGCATACTCCTCTTGCTATTGCAAGACTGATTGCAGCTGTATTGATTTGACCAGCAGAGAAATCGACTTGAAACATGTTTGACTTCATCCTCTCCTCCCACCCAGTCCATCTCTTTCACACAGCGCTCGCCATGCTTTTCATCATTCTTCAGAGAGGGCCATTTTTCCTTCACCTCAAGCTGTCTATTTCCTTCTTTACAAATCGCTTCCCCTTGAGTTTTCAGCCTTAGCACCATCACCCCTTTTTGGCGGTGCTCACCTTTTTACCCTGTCTTCATTCATCTGGACATTTCCTCCACTTACTTCTACGTTTTCATTAGGCATCCAGTTCTCAAATGAATCACAATCATCCATGCCATAACCCATTACCCACTGATCCTCCATTGTTTTCTGCACATTTTGGGTATTCCTTTTCTCACTTTACAAACATACCATCTCTTTTATATTTAGTCCCTTCAGCCCCCACCTCCCTTGGTCTTCCAAGCCCCCATTCTTTCCTTCTTCTCGGGTGATTAAGCGATGGTTGGGCAGGCACAGCTGGTGTAGCTGGGCAGGCAGCCCATCTTCAGAACAGCTGTGTGGCTGTGTCGTTGCCAGATCCTCACCGGGGTAGTAGAGCTGTATCCCAACAACAGCATAGGTTATAAACACTTTCAGGAAAAGAGTCTATCATTAAATATCTGTTGGGATATTATTATAGGTCATTAATAAGATAATAGAGGTGTCTATGAAAGTTACAAAACTCCCTTCCAGTAAGGACTGAGTGTTAGTGCTGATCTTTCACATCCAGGGCTTTGGCTTTCATCAGTTCATGTCCCTGAATGAGTGGGTGCACTGACATTAACTATTTGGCTAGAGAGGCCAACTGTGACATTGCATCTGGAGAAAAGGTTTGACCTGGAGTGGTTCATGTGGGGTTCAAACGTTCCACTTGAAAGGTTAGACTGACTCAAGCGTGAATGGAAAACAACCAAAGTTGAACCTATCTATCAGAAGGAGTTAATGTGAGTCAGGGCGGTGTCTTCCTTACTCTGAAAAAAGCTTGCTGAACTGTACTAAGCTTCAATGTTCTTGGCAGGAGTTTTTACAGCTTCTCTGCTCACTTGTCCATCATTACTTTTAGGTCATGTTGAAAGCTTAAGGAGATTAAGACAGTTTTAGTTGAGAGGGCAAGAAAGGGGATGGGAATGTGGATCTCCTTGTCCCACAACTGTCTACTGATGTACTTTATTCTGCAATGAGTTGTCATCATATTCTAGAACACCTATAGGATCCTGACATTGATTGTTAAGCTGTGCATTTGTTTATCTGTTTCTTTCAAAGCATAAGACAAATTCACCTAGATTTTATGAGTCGAAATTTGATATTTGTCAGCAAAAGTGTTTAAAACCCCAGATGCATAAAGGTTAATCCAGTTTTGGGCTCATGGTTGTATTCCTGAGTGAATTCAAAACAGAAATACTAATGCAGCTAAACAATTAAAACATTAAATACTATTAAAGAGTTAAGGTTAAAATTAAATTAAGCTCTTCTGTAAATGTGGATGCACAGGTACTAATGAGGACATTGTCCAGTCAAAGCAAGCTATTTTTAAGACTCTTGAAACAGGTTTAAAGGGATATATAATTTGAAGATTAAGACTAAAATATTCTTTAACAGTATTAAACCTGATTAAAAAATATCAAAATCCCCATAATTTCTATTAAACAAAACCATGTGTTTTCTTTTCTGGAATATTAAATTAGTCACAACAAAATTATTCAACCAGGCTTTTGACCAACTTTAGATGCTATGATGGGACTCATTTCTAAATGTTTTTTTTTATTTTTATGGATTCTTTAATATTATTTGGTGGAACAAGCAGTCCTCACCTAAACCAGAGAGTGGCAGCAGTGACTATTGATAGCTTCAGCTTCATCTTGATTCTACCCTGCAAGTTTTGGAGGAGCATCTCTCTGCCAACTTGCTTCTCCTGGACACATTGGTTCACATAGGGCCTGTCAGTTAATGATTAAAAATGTGATGAAAACAAAAATGAAACAGGATTTTTGTTCATTATAAAGGTGAAGACTGAAGAGGGACATGCTCAAGATCAAAAACCATTCAATGGGAAAACTATCATCTCTGCTGCGATCACTCTATGTTTTGGGCCAGTGTCACCACTAGGGTTGTCAAAAGTATCGATACTCAAAAAGGTATCGATACTGAAAAGTTGTATCCGGATACAATACTCATTTTCAAAAGTATCGATACACTGCTACCAACAGTGGCACCTAAACAGTCATTCATCTTAAGAGCAGAATAGAGGAAAATGCACTTTCTGAACACTGTGTGATTGAATAATTCTGTGCACTTTTTGGTTTCAGACTTTTTTTCTGTAACAGGTGTAGCTGCTGAGAATTATTTTTGTTTTTAACTGGTTTGGCTAGTGTCATTGTTATGTGTGTAAAGTATAGCCAAGGAAGGAACGCTTAATTTTAATATTGTAAGTTTTTTATCAAGCTTGCTTAATATTGTGCAGAGCAAACAACCTCAAAATATTGTTTATTGTATTTATTTATCTATTTATTGTATTTTGTTTATTAATGAAAACATTTCTGTTGAATTTTGGAGTCTTTGTTTTTATC
This sequence comes from Cyprinodon variegatus, assembly GCF_000732505.1. Taxonomy (NCBI): domain Eukaryota; kingdom Metazoa; phylum Chordata; class Actinopteri; order Cyprinodontiformes; family Cyprinodontidae; genus Cyprinodon; species Cyprinodon variegatus. Next base: position 307,353 of record NW_015151165.1, on the reverse strand, counting down.
CTTGTGGTATCGAAAATGACATAGAGTATCAAATATTTTACTTAGTATCGGTATCGAGTTGAAAAGTTTAGTATCGTGACAACCCTAGTCACCACAAGTGTTTGTGTGTGTGCCTATCCATCAGTCAGTCACAGCAAAGACCACGTCCAGCCTGCATGATCCCTGGTTTGCTGACCTCTGCCTCCATTAGGAGTATTTTTTATTTTATTTTATAAGTTGGTGGAAATAAGGCCCCGGGAACTCATTTCTTCATTCATGGTTGAAATTTCATCAGCTTTCTTCCATTCAGTAAATATTCCATGCAGTAAGAAACATTTTTTCCCCCCTTGCAGATCTGTTCTGGTTTTGTTTGTTTTTTTGTTTTGTTTTTTTCACAGAAACCTTCCTCCCTTCCTTCCTTCCTTCCTTCAACCAGCTGCCAAACTGGGCCCATCAATTTCTGGACTTTGACTTTTAAAAATGTTGATGTACCTTGATCATAAAAGATTATCTATGCCTAAGAGGCATGTAATTTTTAGACACACACTTTACCCACACTAAACTGCCTGTTTTGGTTAGTGTAAAAAAGTGATGGGGGGATATGGAACTATGCCCAAAGGGAAAAGTGCTAAATTTGATAGAAAAAGGTGCTTTTATTAAAGCTCAGCTAAGCTGACCAAGACCAATATTATGTTGCATTTGATGTTTTCCCAGCGTGTGCAGGAGCAGGAGTGGGTGTGTGTTTTGGACAGTATATGATGCAATCATACATAATCTATAAACATCTCTATTACATCAGGCAAGAGCTCCTGAAACATGCCCAGTTCCACCATCCTAAAAAAAAAAGAAAAAAAAAAAAGCTCCATCAGCAATGGCCACGCCATGTTGGCACTTTTATTTAAAGCTCTCTTTATCAAATGTTGTCTCTCTCAGCACATAGTGTAGCTATGAGTGATGATCAGCCCCTAATAAGATCTCCATAATTCAGGAGGAAAGTAGTTTACAACTGTAAACATGCCATACAGGAGGCATTTCATTCAAGGCTGCAACCCAGTGTTGGAATGATTACGGATATATAAACAAAGCTCGATGCAGAAAAGGAGGGAATCACAGTAGATTATTTAGGTCGGGGCCTTCAATGTATCATCTGCAAATCAGTTTTAAATTTACAAGCTATACAGTGAATACTGGCTGAGTCTATGTAGTAATGCAAATTGAGCAGAGTGAACTATTACAGCGTCAAACATTAAAATTAGGCTTTTTATCAACAAGCACATTATTTCACTTTATGCTTTTAAAGGTTTTATTAGATAAATATACTCAAATATTAATGCAAGCAAATACTAATACATCAAGCTCTTTCAGGTTTAACTACATCCATTTGTTCTATCATGTTCTCCTCTCATCCTAATATTACTTTACAATACTCCCAGCTGAACATCTGATTGTTATGTAAGACAAAGTCTGCCTAACACACACACATTTTCTGAATGCAGACACACGTACACCATGCCTCAGCGTTATAATGAGGCTCAGACCGGAGACACAAATGAGCTGTGGCAGCAAACAAACAACACTTTCTCACACGTCCTGTGTCTTCCTGTTCTTTCATATCACTCAATCTTTACTTCCTCTTGTCGTTCCAAAGCACACGTCAAACAAAGACTCCCAGAAAGTTAGACTTCACATTCAAGCCATTTTGTGCGTCAGTGTTTACGTTCAATCAGGCTGATGAGCTTAACTACGCAAATGCTATACTGTGGAAAGTGTTTCTTTCATTTAAAATGTGGAAATCTTTTTAAAAAGTTGTTCCTGTGAACCTTATATAATCAAACGGAAAGGTCTGCAGTTGGTGCAGACGGAATCCTGTAAAACGTAGGTATTCCTGATGAACTGGAGAAGAAAAACATCAGTTATTTTCTTTTTTTTTTTAAATCACAATTACAGTAAATGTAATGTTTGTTTGTTTTAATGTGGATAGTTTTTAAATATGCAACAAAACTATATTGATCTTCCCGCTGATGACTGGTCTGATTTCTCATTTCATTCACCTGCCTAGCTCCGCCCAGTTCTCACTACCGCTCATCTGATCCACCTGCTTCAGCCTCTATTTAACCAGCTTTCAACCCGTCATCAGTGCAAGATTATTTGACCCTTTGGTGAGTTTTCTTGTGTACCTGAGCGTTTCTGGTTGCCTGATCCTAAACCGTTCTGCCTCTTGACCTCAGAGCCTGCCTGACCAACCTCTTTCTCTGAGCACGGACTGAACTATGAGACCAGGTTAGTGACTCACTCGTTCATTATCATCCTCTGCCAGATGGACGTGGTCACTAACCTGTTGTCTCCTCCTGTAGAGGTTCCTGCCTTAGACGCCAACGCTGCTCACTAAGGTTCCTTTTCTAATAAACATGTTGAGAAATCCATATACCTGTCTGCCTCGAATACTGGATCCAATCTTTCTGAATCTGACACAAAACTAAAAACACATTAATGCTTTACTGGGTACTTTTTGTTTGTCTCTGTAAAATGTTCCACTTTAGCATTTTGGAGGTAACGTAGTCATTGGATTTTCATTGGATGGTCATCTTTAATAGATGACCATCTAGAAAGATACAGTTCGTCCACTCTTTTCAGTCAGTAAATGCATCATACCTAAGCACTTCCATGTCCCAAAAAGAAATTGTCAGTGTAAAGCTTATAAATCTGTGAAAAAGAAGGAAACATACATACATACTGAGTATCAACTATGTCATTAAAGTGGGCTAAAAGAAACAGATGTGAAAATCTACTCAAAAGAAACTATTAAACAGGAATATCAAGAAATGATGGGAAATATCTGGAGCTCATTCAGGCTGTCAGAAAGTAAGATCTTCATCATATGTCCTCTTAAATGGAGTAGAGCAGCTACTATTGTTTATTCTTTTAAGCTTTCTACTTTTAGCTGATTTTGGAAATATTGGAAGATTTATGGAAAATTTTCTTAATAAGCAAAACAAGATGCTAATAACTTTTTTTTTATAGCAAATGTTATTTTAAGCAGCCCTGATGATGTATGTTCCTAATTTAGATTTTTAATGCTTACTTACAGCAGAAAGACTAGAAAATATATTTTGAATCTTTTTCTTATGTTGGAGGACTGGACAGAGCTTTATAAAAAAAAAACTGATCAGAAGATGGTCACAAAATAAAGGAATCATATATGTTAGAGAGAGAAGATAATAACCTAGATATATCCTCTTTAGTTATTTTTTACCTGCTTTAAGCAGTTTCATTGGTCATTGTTGTGTTCCCTTGGATGTAATAAAAAAGAGTAGAGAGTAAGCACCAGTCAGAAGCAGATGGGCTTGTTAATGCAGCGATGTAGTTACATAAGAGCTGCTATTGCCGCTGCTGTTTTTCTGCCTATACTGCAGCACGCAGAGAGACAGAAAATGTGTGAAAAAGTGAGCATTTGAGTGAGTTAATGTATGTAAGGTTAAATCATGGTGGTGTGTGTGTGTTTAGGTTGGAACACAGTGGGGCAGACCAGGTGGTAAATCAGGACGAATTGACTTGTTGTCCAAGGTTTGATAAACTCTTCTTCCTCTTTAACCCATCTCCCTTGATTCCCTTCATGCTGGGGCAGTAGCCAATGCATGAACCCAACACTCAGCTGCATACAGAGCACAGAGAAAATGAGGAAGGAAAAAAGAGGACAGCCTATCAGGACATAAACAGAAAAAAGAGCAGCTTCTGTACATTTGTGTTATGTTTGTTTTATCAAACTCAGGTAAAAAGTTTTTAGATCTATTGTAGGATGCAGAATCAACAAAACTAACAATTAAAAACTTAAAGTGCAAACTTATTTTAGGCTGATTTAATATATAAATTAATGAAAGCATTCAAGATTTAAGAAAGTTCACACATGAAGCTAGATTATCGACCATTACAGAGCTAGTATGTAATTTAGTTGAATTTCTTACATAAGCATAACTACATTGCTCGGGGGGTGGGGGGGCTGCTGCCATATTCTCACACCACACTAACAATAGTGAGTATAAAGAATAAATACACCAGTTTTCACGTGACATTTTCATACCGTATGTCTTTAAATTTACCAGATATTACCTGAAAGGCCTTTTGGGAAATTAGCTCAGCTTATTTTGGCTAGAAAAAGGTCAGCTATAATGACCTTTACATGCAGTTTGTGGATTTAACATGCGTGTAAGTTAATAAATAATATTAAAAAAAGGAAAATTGCCAGGAGATAATGCTGTAAAATGTCTTACAACCATCTATCCATTAAAGTGGAACATTTTTTTAATTAAAACCAATAGAAAAATACACCCTTTAATGTGAGTAGATTCTTCATTGAGTAGCAAATTTCATTAAGAAGTTTTTTTTTTACTTTTTTTTGTTTGTTTTTTTCATACAAAGCCACTAGTGCCATAATCATTTTAAAAGCCATATAAACAAAGCTTGTTTAGTTAATTCTTTAGCTCTTTAAGTTGATCAGAAAGACACTCTACTTTTTCTTTGCCTCTTCTTTAAATAAGAAACATATAGGTGCATGTAACAGAAGATTTTTGTTGATCTTCATATTTCCATAGATGGCTGCTAGTATAAAGCAATAAAAGTTTTAAGAGAAGCGACAAACAAGCAAGGTAAAAGATTAATGCTAATTTAATCCTCACATTCAAGCAGTGTTCAATATTTATTAAACTGATAATTCAGTACTATTTCTCATTAAATGGCAGATATCCATTAAAGGTTTGAAAGTTTAAGTAATACAGTCTATCTTGAAAAAATACCTACTGAAGTCTTAAAAATGTAACATACTAAATGAATTAATGTAATTCATGTTTTAAACACAGGAGTGTACATCAAATCCTGTGCAAAATACTAAAAGTGTAAGACCTCTACATCATAGTGCAGTTTTTACGCTAGCATATTAACTTTCTTTTCTACATTTACAAGTTCTGTTTCCATGGCAATAGCCAGCATCTTTAATCTATTTATGTTTGCATGTTTCTTTGTAAATAGCATGAGAAGATTACTATCAATCTTTATTGAGAAAATCCTGGTACCAGAGCTGTTGGCGGAAACCCAAGTGTGCATAAAAAGTATGTTCCTGGAAATGTGAGGACCGCATATCAGAAAAAAGTGGCATGTGGAGAGGAAAAAGACAAGATAAAGAAAATAGAGGGAGACGGAAAAGCGGGGAGAGGGTTAGTGGGAGAGGCTGCATCACGCCCATACTGCTGTGAGATGTGGACCCCCAAACACCTTATCGAAACCAAAACAGCTATCAATTATTCAACAGGTACATACTGTAGCGAACCAGCATCTCCCCATAGAGGAGAAGATGTGGGAGAAGAGGAGTTTTTTTTGGAGAAGATACATTAATATATTTTGCAAATAAATGTGAAATAAAGGATTTAAATTGATTTTCAAGGGATTTTCAAAAACATTAAAATTTTTTGCTTATTTTTCCTTGGGTTCTAGATATTAAAAACATTCTATGTCAAGTTAAAATTAATTCCTAGGCAGATCAAATGGCCTGATTTTGCAGTTCTCTGCTGGATGATCAAAGGTAATACGTTTAAAAGTTTCTTTCTTTTTCATGATATGCATCCAAACTAAAAACTCCAACCATTTACAGCCTAATGACATCTGCTTGTAATTATAATTTAGAATTATTTTTATTTTCTGTTGGATTCATAACTACCTCTGTGAAAGCAAAAGCTCCATGTTCATTTTCTCTCCTAGTCCTATGAGGAAATCTAATCTGGAAACTCAGAGCCAAACAAAACCAAATATCATCCACTTAATTGTCTGCATATGTGAGTGTTGCATACATTTAAGTGCTTGTTTTGAAAAGAAGCTCTACCAAACAGAAAATCCGATTTGTGAAACATTCAGGTATAATATTTAAAAATTTCAGCTGTTTTATTCTTTTTTTAAAAGTGGTTACATTCAAAAATATCCCAACAGCTGCACCTTTCTGTAACCTGCTATTCAGAGAGCTCAAAATGTGGGAAGGTGTATTTTTAAACTTTAAACAGCACCAAGCTGCCTCCAGCTCTTAATACTAAGCCAAGCCAGTCTTTCTCTGTACTTGAAACACAGATATAAAATTTAGATCTATCCTCTCATGTCACCTCTAGATGAAAATATGTTGGGGAAAAAATAGCAAAAAAAAAGTGTCTGAGACTCATTCACTTTAATCATAAGATGAAGATGCTGCTGGAAGCGACTGTTTCATCCAGCCACCTTCTGCCTGTGGTGACAATAAAAACCCAAAGTTCCTGAATTGGAGAGGCAGAGATTGAAGTTCACACCCACACTATCAGCTTCCATCAGCCCCGCAACTGTCACCTGCCACCGGCTCTTTCCCTCCACAGAGTGCAGTTCTTTTCCCCACAGGTGAAGTCTGTCTCAGAATAATCAGTCATTTCCTTCCTGCAACTGTTCCCTGTCTCTGACTTTTTCTCTACTCTTTTTTTTTCACCATGACTGCAACAGTGTCTGCTTGGTTTAAAGTGCAGTTCCTCTCTGGTGCAGCAGCTCTGACATTTACCCTAATGATCCTAGAGGCTCACACACACAAATACACACTACTTTCTGGCAATGGTATGTGATCAAACACATTTGTATCCCTTTCATCGAGAACCATTGACACGTATGCCAACATGCCCCCTCTCTCTCTCGCTTACAGATGCATAAACACACACAGAGACTGCTTCTTCTAAATGCACAAACTGCCCCAGCTGTTGCTAAGTGAACCTGCAATCACCTGATTACCGATGGGAGAGATGTCTCATTTGATTGGGCATTTTATTCACACAGGACTTTCCTACTTGCTTCAGACCCAGTGCTTGAAAGGTACTCAAATTAGTGAACCATTTATTTTCAAACCAGAACAAAATAAAAATGCAGCAACCACTTCATTGCAAAAGCAATTTAGCAGGTATTGTGTTGAGTTAAAGGAGAAATAGAGTAGATTATTTTTAACAGCTTCTTTTTGCTTTGTGTAATGACACAATTGCACAAATATGATTTACTCTCTTTGTTAGAACTAATATAAATACATTCACGAGAACAACAATATGACAAGGAGTTTTAGCTGATTATCTTATTTTGATCATATAACTATTTATCTGTATGAATGCATGGATAGAAATCCTTTCCCATCCACATAAAGCAAATATGCAGCAACATCACTTTTACATTATTTACAAAAAGCTAAGTTATGAAAGTAAAAGTGAAAATGTTTGGTGTTTTACATTTAGCCTAACTATTAAACTTCTTATGGTTCAATTTAGGGCTGGATGTATTTATCAGATTAATTGTGATTAATCGATTTTTGAAATATTCGTCAATTAAGTTAGTGATTGATTAATCGTAAACTGGAGTATAGAGATTCTAAAACATGCTTTGAGCTGACAGGCCAACCAACTTACAGCAGTAATTCAACCAAAATTGTCAAAAAACATAAACATTTTGCATTTAAGATAACCAAATATTTTTCATCTGTCAATATGATTTATTCAGAATAGAATAGAATAGAATAGAATAGAATAGAATAGAATAGAATAGAATAGAATAGAATAGAATAGAGAATCCCTTTATTGTCCCACAATGGGGAAATTGTGGTGTACAGCAGCAAAAGCATTACAGCAAAAGTTGCAGCAACCAGGGTGTCGGGATTTCCTGCTGCGGCTTGTAGCAGCCGGAAGTGAATATGAAGTGGTTTTTAAGGGTTATGGTTAAAACTACAAGTACTAGAATAAACAATCCAATTTTCTTAGCTGACAGGTTTTAAAAGTTTTAGTTAATGTACGTATTTATAAACAGTTTCACCACAGCTCAGTTAGAAAAAGAGCAATGGTGATCAGAGGTTGCTCTCTTTTAATTTCTCCATAAAAATCCATTCTCCTGGCTATTTGAAACCTGTGGAGTTTAACCCCTTTATATATATGTTTTTTCATATGCAGACAGCTCTGTAGAAGTGATCACAGCTTGCAGCTTGCAGTGTTTCTCTCCCAGAAAATCTCTGGATTATAGCTGTTCTTATTGGTTGCCTTCCACATCAAGCTGCAAAAGTTCAGAACTCCAGCGTAGAAAGCTGGGAGGCACCAACCCTGGGACACCAGGATGCTCTGATGCTCGGACACCAGATGTTGTGCTCCTGATGCTTGGAAGCACCACAGCACCTCTCAAGGCTACTTGATGCTATCCACCATAGACTTTGTATGTGAATCAGATGCTTTGGCACCCAAAATGCTTTTGGGGTGAATGCACCATTAGGGTGAATCTGAATTGATCAGATTCATAAAGACTCTTTTATCAATGTGGTTCTGCATCAGCATTGGACAATGTACAGTAAGTACTGTTCAAATAGTGGTAGAAGTTGTAAGGAAGGAGGTAGGTAAAGGAGCCTATATGCTTCCTATCACTGCTCCTTTAGCATAGAGAGCTTGCAAGGTCTCACACTTGCTCTAAGGAAATGTAATGAGTACAACAACGCTTAGTGTGACATGACATATAGGTACAACCTTCCAAGCAGACATGGACACAAATTTGTTGCTGCTTCTTGTGCACTCCAACAAAGTTTAAAAATGAATCCACTGGACTTTGTTTTCCAAGTTTGAAGATGTTTTGCTTTCCATCCAGGAAGCTTCTTTAATTGAAAATGTCAGAATTATCGTTGAGTTCCAAGCTTTATAGAACAGCCCACACAAAGCCTTGTGTTGGCTTAGAAAACATGCAAATTAAACCGGACTATGACCTGGTTGACTAAGAATCTTCACCAGCTTCTCATGCACTGTTTATGACACAAGCAAGTGTGCACATCTTCTTATGTTTTGGTTTGTCTAATAGAGCGCTTCTACTAGTCGTTACTCTTGTGCAAATTGCATCTTTTTCAGGAAGCTGTAGTCCTTGCTTGACTTACATCATCCAAATGCATTTCATTCATATAATGAGATATGATAAAACCTGTAAGAGTGCACTTCCAGTATTTCTGTGAAAGAGCGAAAAGTATACCATGGTAATGAATTCAGTGAATACTGAAAAACAAGGAGCAATGTTTTGGACAAGCACTCAGTTGCAAGACAGTGTTTTTGAGACAATGTCAGGTGCTTTACTGGATTAAATTGGATAAATTCTTATATATATATATATATATATATATATATATATATA
>NW_015151165.1:289880-297753 GCF_000732505.1 Cyprinodon variegatus | reverse complement strand
CTGTGTTGTCTCCCTACCTGCAGAGGAATTGAATGTACCTTCATTGTGAGCTTGTTGAAAATGTAAAAAAAACAAAGTCCTCAAAGTGGTGAAAATTAATGGCCAGCAAGACTTAAAAACTGCATGTTGGAAGACCATAGGATTTTGAAACAAGTCAAACTGAAAAAGTTCAGTTGACACAGCCCCAGCAGCTGTGACTCAACATGCTTGGTCAACTGAAGGCGTATCTGTCCAACAAGATATAATATTGGGAATTGGGTAACTTTGCAGTATGAATGTATTAACGTAATCAGACTAAGAAACACTAAAATATGTCTATGACAAAAAATCTGCTTTCAAATAAGTAGTCCAAATAAATTAGAGAAGTTAAATATTTAATTATGAAAGCAAAAAATGTAAATTCTAGGTAGCTGCCACACTGAAAGATGTGAGGCTGAGAACATGTGGTTATTATGCAAAAAGATTATAAAGAGAGACATAAGCTTATTTTTTTTATTTTTTTTTTTACATAGGCTCTAATTGAGAGAACTGACAGCAGTGTTTTTTTTAAATCTTCATAAAGCACTGGTGTCAATTGAGCATTGTCCCAATTGTGTCAAAACCAATCAAGCTTTGGCTCACTTCAAGTTGAATCATTAGTTTTGGAAGGGTGCTGATATTTACTTTTTGCATTTAATGTGACAATTTAATCCCCAAGTGATTGATTACAGAACAAACTTCAGAAAAAAATTCATGAAAACAAAAACATTAGTTAAGTGTTAAACGGGAAGCTCTTGCATTGTTTAGATTTTGCATAGAAGTAAAATACCTTAGGAATTAGGACCAATAGAAAATTCTATTTTAGGCTTTCTACAACATAATTTATAGCCCTTTATGTTATTTTATTTAGCATCAAAACAGTTTCTGCTTATTAATTTTCTTCCACAGGGTGTTTATGGGAGATCGCGAGTAAAGTAGCTCCGAGTTCAAATGTGTAGAGCAATTATTAATTTTCACAAGTGGCGGATTATTTGTACATGCAAAACAGTAAATTGTAGGTAAAAGAAAAACATAATGAAACAGGATCGAAAAAGCAAAGTGTCCTGAGCTGAGGACACGGCAGACAGAAGACAGAGCGAGTCTGTGAGTAACCTTGAAACAAAGCAAAATGAACAGTTGCAAAGGTCATTGATATGCACAGCTGACACACAGAGAGCTCGCTGTGTGTGTGGTGATGAGTTACATCCTCTCCACCAGTGTGACTTGTGTTAAATGTAATTGATTATCATCTGGATCCCACGTCACTTATCAAATTCAACATGATATGGCCCTCTAATATGATATTATTACAGATTTATATGCATCCACAGCTCCATATTGTCTATATAATGTGCTGATTTTTAAAATCTGTCCTTAGCCTCGAGATGTTGGTACTGCGGAAGGAAATTTGGATCAATCTCAGCACTCAATTACTCCACCATTTGGTGTTTTATGACCCGCATAAACACTCTGTCACAAATCCATATGTTATTATCATCCAGCGGGGCGATCACAGACGCTAGTAAACACACTCAGGGCGACGCAAAAAAGCAACAGCAGCTTGCTTGAGTCTAGATTTGACAATGGCCTGTAGGCAAAATGTATGCGTGCCAATACAGCTGTCAGCACTGAGGGGAGGAGTAAAGATGTGACATTTGTCTCTTGTCACATTGCAGTCACATGTTGTGGTGTATATGTAGCATTATGATTCATGAAGTGAAAATTAAATTGACCTTTTTGTCCATATTTGTCCTGCTTTAATCAGAAGAACTGTCTCATCTATTTATTTTGGAGACCTTTATAACACTGCTAAGCTGTAAAACTTTAGGGGATTCATATTTGGGTGAAAAGAAAGTCACTTGCCCTAAAGCTTAACTAAGATAATGAACAGTTACTATATATATATATATATATATATATATATATATATATATATATATATATATATATATATATATATATATATATATATATCACACTCTGGACTGGTCAGCAGCCGGAGTACCCAGAGAGAACCCATGCATGCAAGGGGTTCTTTAGGGACCCTAGGCTGGGAATTAAACCCAAGACCTTCCTGCTGCAAGGCAGCACTGTAGGCAAAAGGGTACACAGTTTTGAAAACATTTGACTTAATGCACAAAAGAAAGAAGCCATTGTTTTTTATCCTGAAAATGCAAATTTAGAGATTAGTAATCAATTATACTGTGCTAAGCCTCATGGAAACCACAAAACTAGTTTAAATCAGAGGCAGGATATTTCACTAAAACTTTTCAACACCTATTGACAAGTCTTTGTTAATTTTGTCGACACACACTAGAGTGGTTGTTGGACTTTCTGTCGGCTCTAGTGCGAGCCAACAGAATTGAACAAGGCTCCTGAACAGGGGCACTTTGATTAGTGTTTATCTTCTCTTTTTTTGCATGTTTCATGTTTTCCTCTTAACATTTCCTTTACGTTTAATGTTTAAATTTTACAATCATTTTATTATTGCATTCATACAATAATGCATTATTGCTTTATTTTTTCAGCAGTAATGCTGGAAAAATAAAATGGCCTTGCATTGCTTTTGAAAACCAACATTGAAAATTATCCTATCCTCTTTTGATATAAGGATTTATCCATCAAATCCTCCCATGCTGTTTCTGGTTTTTGTCCATTTGGTTGGCATGGATTAGAAGACCAAAAATGAAAAGTGTGGAAGACACCAGAAGCAAGGATAATCCATGAAAAGGACAGGATAAATGGATCAACATTTGTACACCTCTGAGCCACTGTCTTTCATGGAATGCATAAAACTGATGAACATGGATGAAAATTCAGTCTGACATAAACTTTCTAAGGCTCTCAGTTGTCAGTGAAAACAAATATCCATAAATCAGCCCTGTCAATATGGATATTTCAGTCTGACAGTAACGTTTTTTGTTGTTTTTTTTCCATTCAGTCATTTTTTATTTTTGTTCTCTAGATCAATCTGCAAGTAATATACTTGGGTATCCAGAAATTTAAATCAAATTAATCAAACAATGCTATAAAATATGCTGCCATCGCATGGACCTAAATTTGAGTCAACCATCAATACTGTCAAAGTCCAATTTTATGTTACTTCACCCCCAAGAAAAACTTTTTTTAAGTGGATGATGAAATCTCTCTGTTTTGGATGTTGGATATTTGCCAGATATGAGCTATGCTGGGAAAATATATCAAATGTGTCAAAAAAGCAATGTAGATCCTTTTGTTTTTTAACATACTCATGTTATCTACAAATTTCAATGTTTTGGATTGTGTTGAGTGCATTTGACTGACAGATCATCACCAAGGTTGAGAACCTCTTAAATGCTGCAGTTTTGCCAGTTAGCAACTCGGGAGTGTTCATGTGTGTAAACACACTGCCCTTGGTTGAAAGGCATCAGTAACAGATCTTAGGGAAGTGAGTGTTGCTGCCTATCAATCTATAGACGGTTAAAGGATATTTTTAACCAATTTAGAGTCCATCAACCATCTGCAAAAAAAAAAAAAAGCATTTACAGGTGAATAACATGCTTAAAAACTCAAAAGTTAAAAACCCACTTAACTAGTCAGCTATTGTTAGGATAATTGTCATTGATGATGTGTCAGTTTATTACACCTTGGTATTGGCTGCCTGTTGCATGTCAGAACTGATGTTTTCCACAATAGTTTATCTAGTTAAGACAGTTCCTCCGTCTGGATATACAGTTATAATCTTCATTCTGTATGTGGCAAAGATTTGGAAATGGAATGAGAGCGGTGTCCTTCAGCTAAGTAAGAAGTATAATATTTTGATACGGCTGGAGCCATGGATGTCTACTCATGTATGATGTAAAATTATGATAATGTGGCAGACTAAAGATATATAAACTGCATTTTTAACTGTTAATCGGGGTCAATTCCTGAGAGGTGAGCCCAGAGGTGAGCAGCTGCCATTCTGTTAACTCTAAGCAATTTCTCGGATCTGAGTAAGATTACAGTTTATATCAGAATCTGTTGTCATGTGTCCTGGTTATTTAATACATACATGTTATAAAGTGTTATTTAAAGAGTTTGTCCAGAGTGATCTCTTTTCAGGGAAAATAACCTGAGAACTTGAGCATCAAGGTGCATACACAGAGCCTATCTTTAACACTATAGTATAATTATCTAAGTAAAAGACTCAGCAAACTTCAGTTTGGACTTGGAAAAAACAAACAATTATAATCAAATAGACAAACCCAAATTCCCATTTGTTAGTATTAAACCAAATTGGCTAAAAAAGAATACAAGTACACACCAGACTATTGAATTTGACAAAGAATCAATTTCTAAAGTGATAGACTACTGCAGAGTAAAAAATGTTCAGAAATTAAAAACACTGTAGTTATGAAATATAAATGGTAGATTAGATAATAAATATTTAAAATAAAAAGAAAAGATGCTGTGTATTTACTAAAAAATAAAAACACTGCCAATGAAAGCATGAGTGTAGAGTAATATTTATGAATCCTAAACTTAGATAGTTGTGTATGGTGCAGGTCAAAACGTTGCAAATAGCAGGAAAAAATGGCAGGAGGAAGGATTTTTGGTAGCTATTTGTGCTCCTTAAGGTGCAATGCTTTTTTACTGAAGGAGCTTACAACAGTTTCATCAATGGGATAGGAGACATATCTAACAGTGATTTTATTTTATTTTTATTCATTAAATACTGTAAAAAAAAAACTGTTTGGTACAAAACAGGAAAATAATTCTAAGTTGCAAAGCTCTATCAAGGTAACTCAAAATTCCTTTGAATAGGAACCCAACACTAATAGCATGGTAGACCAAAGTAAATAATGTTATTTTTTTGCAAATGCTCAACATATGGATGCTTAAAATTGTCGAAGATGTGATTTACTGTTTGAATTTGAATGTAGGGCAAATTGTTTCCCAGAAGAAGGACTTGTTTTTCAACAGTGGATGGATTTATTTAACAGCTGTCTGAGATAAAAACCAGGATTGTTCTAGCTTTAAAACTTCAAGAAACAGCTTGTTATCACTATGTGCGGGATGAAGTGGTGGCAAACTGTCCAATAAATAACTTGAAGTCAGGTCATTTTGACCTGGCATCAGTTTCCCTGGAAAAGAGGATGTCTGAAGTAATGGGACTGTTAATGAAAGTACGTTTTCTATTGATGTCTGACGTCTGCAATACTCTGTTTAAATAAATCTACCGGGTTGACGCAGAGGGAAGAGAACTGGTGCCGAGTTCTTCTTTCTAAAGACAAACATTTCTCCCACAAACACTGCCTAATACTACCATTTAGTGTTCCTTTACACTGGGGTAATATTGCCCAATAATGTAAACCCAATGATACAAATCTACTCAATGTAGCATAAAAGGAAAAGTGGAAAACCTCCTTGAATCCAAAAGAAATCATGAAACTAGACCATAGATTTGTTTTCTCCTGTTGCCTTTCAGAGGTAGTAAATATACCACACATGGGTTATTTGTGGTAGGACCTTTACTATGCAACCAAGGTCCAAAATATGAGTTGTTAGAAGTGATCCTCCTGAAGGACTAACCACCTCATTAGTTACCAAACAAAAACAAATGCTGCAATTTGGAGGTATGAGCCCTTTTAACTTACCTTGTAAGCAATATTAATTGTCACGAGGTTTTTGAATTTACAAAAATACATCTTGCAGGAGCGGGTTCCACCCGACCAAATTTGGTAAATTTTATTTATCAGTTAGTTTGCTAACTGGTAGTTTGCTACTGCTGCTGTGATTGGCTACAAACTTTACATGGGAGGCAGGTACCCAATCAGAACGAACTTTATACTCAATGTCCCTCCCTTTTGCAAACACTTTCTACAGGAGCCTTTCCAGATCCATATGTGTAATACAATTTGAATTCTACATGGTTTCAGTCTACAGTAGCTTATGCCAGATTACCAAGGTGAGAAACGCACTTCATCAAGAAGCACAGTGAGCAACAAATCAGCCAAATAGTACAGAGAAAGGGGATTTTTAAAATATAGAAATGGTAGAGAAACAGAAATGGCATAAGTAAAATCTGAGTTATTTTCTTTAATAAAGGACAAGATGCCTTCTGTTGTTGACTCTGTTGCTGCTTACAAATTAAATTGAAATAAATCAAACACTCACAAAATATATCATTTGTAAGGGGCATACTGCCAGATGAGGCATTAAGAAGTTGTGGAGGAGGAGTGAGGATTTCAACAGTTATTTCAGCAGCACGATGGTGACAGCTTGCAGTCACTGAGTCAACTTTAAACTTCTTTGTATAATAAACTAATCAGCAGTGAAATATGAGCTCATTTGTTTGACATATGGTGCTTGTCCCAACTGAATAATGCTTTAAAGGAAAAGCAAAAACTGCCAAAAAACATAGTCTGAAATGGAAAGAAAAAGCCGTGTATGTAAAAGTTTAAAAGGGTAGAACATATATTTTTTCAAACGCTTTGTCTACCCATGTATAATAGATAAAATAATAATCATAAAAAGGCAAAGCGGTTGTTAAAAGATGAAACAATGTCAAGTAAAAGAAAACAATCTAGCTTCAAACAAGCTGTGGAACAAGCTTCAGGAGCCAAACCAGCCAAGTTAGTGGCCAATCAGCCGGCCAGACCTCTATTTGCTCTGAGGGATGTTGGCAGTGAGAGATGGCCAAGCACCGAAACAGGGATAGAAAATGAGAGACATTCAAGGAGAGAGTGATGGAAGGAGTTTTCATTACACAAAAACACTTATCCTCATTCTCTTCACTCTCTGGATCTTATTTAATCTCAACCCCAGAGATATACTGCAGGTAAAAGTGACAGATATAGATAACTATATTTCAGGCTGACTGCACAATTACTCTGGATTTTATTATTGTGACTGGCAGCAACATATTTGTGGGAGGAGATACAAAGCAATGCATCAGCTCTTCACAAGCAGCTGATTTAACTGTGGGTGTAGGTGGGTGGGTGCTATCTATCTGAAATAACAGGGAGATTAAAAAGGAAGGTTGTGGCCCTGAAGCTTGTAGGGTTCTTGCCTGCACAAGACACACACACACACAAAATGAGAAAACAAATCAGCCCCCCGTCAAGAAGATGGGGTCCTACCCTTAATGAGGATGCAACCCTACTTGTGGCTTGGCTTGAACGAAACAAGCAGGCCAACGATCATGTGTGCAGATGTATGTTGTTTCCATGCTCTGTCATGAATAATGGCAGACTCCCAATATTTCTAATAAAGAACACTTTTCTCTTCAGTAAAGTAAAAGGTTATTTTATACAATTATTACAGATCAGTTTTCTGGCAGGCTACCTTTTAACAGACACCCTTTTTTTTTCAGAGGTTGTGACGGAGTGAGGGGCACGACTGGCAGATGAGTCACCATCCCACACTACAGATAGTTCCCTTAGAAATGCCTGTGTTAAGTAGGGTTTCCACAGTTATTTTTCTAAGTTGGCAGCAGTAGGGCTGCAAGTAACGATTATTTTGCAAATCGATTAATCTGTCAACTATTATTTTTAATCGATTATAATCAGATAGCCAAAGGTTACTTAAAATTTTTTTTATGAAATTAAACTTGTCAAAACTCAGACTTTTCACTTGACAAGTTCTGGATAGAGCATATTGGCAGACATTTTGTTATTACCTTAAATGCAAAATGTTTATATATTTTTTACAATCTTTGCATAATTACTACTGCTCTAAGTGGGTCTGTCAGCTATAGGCATGTTTTAGAATCTCTGTGTACCCCAGTTCCTGATTAATTGATTACTAAATTAGTTAACGATTATTTTAATAATTGATTTATCACGATTAAACCGAATGATTGTTTCAATATATATTTATATATATATATATA
>NW_015151165.1:286312-287520 GCF_000732505.1 Cyprinodon variegatus | reverse complement strand
TTTGTTAATAAACTAATAAACTGCACAGCACTGGAGAGGAAACAACTGACACGGGTGGTGAGAACAGCACAAGGCATTGTGGGATGTCCCCTCCCAGACCTGGACTCCATTTACACAGACCGGGTCAAGAAGAGAGCTGGATCCATAGCGATGGATTCCAGCCACCCGGGTCACAGATTGTTTGTGCCGCTGCCATCAGGCAAGCGGTACAGGAATATACGGACTACAACAAACAGACTGAGAAACAGTTTCTTCCCCACAGCCGTCAGAGCCATTACTCCCTGCCGTCTCCCCCTCCCACACATATCATAACCCCCCCCACACACACACACACAGCCATGTTGTTCTGCACCTTGCACTGTCACATTTTCTGTGTTTTGCCATGATTGGACCTGCTGCTGCTTCTTTGGCATGGCTGAGTGCCTTTGGTTGATTTAGTTGTGTATGTTGTTATTATTATTGTTGTGTGTTTGCTTGTCTGTACTGTATATATTTGACCTTTTGCACGGGAGCTGCAATGGAAATTTCGTTGAATTCTGTTCAGTGACAATAAATGCTATCTATCTATCTATCTATCTATCTATCTATCTATCTATCTATCTATCTATCTATCTATTTTGTTATTACCTTAAATGCAAAATGTTTATATATTTTTTACAATCTTTGCATAATTACTAATGCTCTAAGTGGGTCTGTCAGCTATAGGCATGTTTTAGAATCTCTGTGTACCCCGGTTCCTGATTAATTGATTACTAAATTAGTTGACGATTATTTTAATAATGATTCATCACGATTAAACCGAATGATTGTTTCAATAGATATATATATATATATATATATATATATATATATATACTAAATATAAGTATTTAATAAAACACCTGATCTTTGAAGTTTTCTATTTCTTTTTGCAGACCTATCTATGGTTTAGACTGATCCCCAAAACAGAAAGAAACAAATATAGTTGCAGCTGTGAATATATACAAATAAGAGATTGGAAAAACATTTCCTGAATCATCAGTTTTCAAAGCGAGCCATACTCTTTAGATGGTTAGGTCAAAATCTGGTGATCTATCTTCTCTCAGCAGGATAACACACTGTGCCACAAAGCCAGCAATGAAGACAATGAGTTCACTTTTTCCACTTAACTCAGCAAACACCTGATCTAAAGCTAAGTTAGCACATGGATTGTGGAGGAACATAAGATT
>NW_015151165.1:275614-285587 GCF_000732505.1 Cyprinodon variegatus | reverse complement strand
TATATATATATATATATATATATATATATATTATATTATATTATATTATATTATATTATATTATATTATATAGTGGCTGCTGTTTGTGAAGTGTTTGTGTTTTAATTTTTTTTTTAGGATGTAGGAATGTAAAGGAAAGATAATACACTACAACAGTGTTTTTGTTTGAAATTCCCCAAATATTTATAATTCTATGTAAAAGTAATAAAGTTTCTATTTTGACTGTCAAGAGCATGAAATTGTAGCTTGAATATTAAAGCTAGAAATCAAGCACACCGCAAAATCTGCATTAAATATCTTTAAAAGAACGATTCGACTCCTAAGAACTGACACTTGACAATAACTTTAGTTATAACTGTGGTTTTGTATTAGCAAAAACGGGAAATATCTAACTCACTGACAGAAGAACGTATGGGGTAGTTATTATTAAAGGCTAAATAAGGCTTTTAAGAAATGCAATAAAATGTAATCTTTACTTTAATTAGCTTAAGTTTGTAACTGTGCAAAAATAGATAAGCATATCA
This sequence comes from Cyprinodon variegatus, assembly GCF_000732505.1. Classification (NCBI taxonomy): domain Eukaryota; kingdom Metazoa; phylum Chordata; class Actinopteri; order Cyprinodontiformes; family Cyprinodontidae; genus Cyprinodon; species Cyprinodon variegatus. Next base: position 285,063 of record NW_015151165.1, on the reverse strand, counting down.
ATAAAAACTCACGTTGGTTGCTGGAACTCTTTATCTTTTATACTTGTGTTTTCATACAAACCAAAGCTCAGTTGACCAGGCAGTTGGCATCAAAGGATATTTTTGTCTTGCTCTGCTCTTACTTATTTATTCTTTATTAATGTTTATTTCAATTGAGTTTACAATTCCTTAGCATGTCTTCCAAAACTGATTTTATAAATAAGCCAACCTTTTAGCTGACTTAAAAATACATAAGCAAATTTCACCACGTGTAGCTTTTAACCTGTCATTTTTACAGGTGACAGGTTACATCCCACTGATTAATAACAGCCCCCCCCCCACACACACACACAAAGTATGGGGGGGGGGTTGGGGGGTGCACAAAAGAAGCTCAAGTCAAGATTCACTCTGAATCAGGAAGACTCTTATCAGCTTCATCTGAAGCACCTGCTATGTCCCTCAGCCAATCAGCTTCAGGACTGCATCTCCTATAAAGCCAATTGCAGAGAATTAGTGGCTCCATGCAATCAGCTGGTTTTCTTTAGATAGAATATTTTTTACCAATTTGAATGTGATAGCTGTGTAAATAAATAGACTGAATTGGATAAAACGTTCAGCTTTTCTTTGTACGAGTCTCTCCAAATTGAATTGCTATTAAGGTAGTGACAATGGCCAATTTGCCAAAATGGGTAAGGACAGCCTGTAGTTTCCAGAATGTTTCTGTGTATTTATGCATTTTTGTTAGTGAAAGAAATGTAATTAGTAATCCAACTTGCTTTCTACCAAACATCTATGTGTTATTTGCAAAAAACAACAACAAAAATATACATAAATTTATCTCACATGAAGCATACATGTATGATACATGTTTATTGCCCTGTACTTACAGTCTGTTTGTGGTGTGTCAAATATTTATTTCATTGTAAAGCTCTTTAATATCAAATATACAGGACCCTCCTAACCCGACCCACATTTGTATTTGTTAATGAATGGAGCTAAATGAGCAGGGCTGTGGAAAAAGAGCCGTTTTTCTTCTCACTGTCACAGATTCAAGCTTTTACTGTGAAGCCGTTGAGAAGCAAGGTCACAGTGGGGAAACTTCATATCTGTCCTTGCCAAAAAGCAACCACGTGGCAGAGTGAACAGCTTGTTTTATGTCTTACTCGGAGCGGATTTCCACGCTCTGGTTTATAATCTCTCGTGGCCCATGGAGCAGCTTTGGGGAAAGCCACCGGACCCGGACACTCGCTGGAGACATTTATATCCAAAATACTAGTGGTCGGAAGCTTAGCGCCTCCTTCTGTCATACAAATGTATCCACGCGCAATTGCGCGCGCGCATACACAGCATCAAACCAAAATGGGTGCACAAGCCTCTAAAAACTTGCATAAAAATCGCAAAGTGTTAAACTTTCTTTGCTTCTTAATTACCTCCTCCCTGTGCGCTCTCATAACGCGCGCGTGGACGCGCGGACCAGCCGGCCCCTCGCGCAGCCAAGTCTGAATAAACTGCAGTGCGGCAGCAGTTCGCTATTTTAAGAATGTTTTTTACATGAAGTGGATAAATATTTCATCTCGTTTTCCAGTCCGAGGATGCCTGAGCGGATAAAAGGGGCAGTGGCATACTAAGTTTTAGAGACAGAGTCAAGAACCATCTAACCTCTCCGCTCAGTTCCAAATAAAACATCAATTTCAACTAACTCACACCACAGCCTCACAATCATAAACAGCCAAACATGAAGCAAAACAAATGCCCCCCTCCTTACCTCGCCTGAACATATTGACAGCAGCTGTTAGGACCGTCTATTGGAGTATCATCCTTCAGCAGATTGTTTGGATTTCCTTTGACCGCTCGCACACAGACTGCGCTCTTCTCTCCTCGGTGGCGATTGGTAGAGAAATAACAGAAGCTTGGCTGATGGAGTTAAATTTGTCCAAATTGAGGACAATCAAGCACAAAATAATCCTTTACAGTTTTCAAGACTTAATATCGAAAGAAAAAAAACAAACACCTGGTCCCGTCCCAAGAGTCTCAAATCATTTTCAGCTCACCGCCATCTGGTGTTTATAAATGACTAAAACACAGTCTGACTTTATTTAGAGTTGGAGTTGAAAGGATGCAGTTCTGGGTGGATCCAAGAAATGATCGATCTTAAAAGGGAAGAAGGAAAAAAAGACAGGAAAGTTGTTTTACGTTTACTTCATCCCGATTCTCCCGTCGGGGTTTGAGCTGCAGGTATGGAAGAGAGTCCAGAATGTGCTGCGTGAGTCAGTGCCTTCCACTGTCTCTGTTACCAGAGAAGCTCCGAAGCTTCAGTCCCCTCCCCTTCCACTGCGAGATGCGGCTGCTGAATGCTGGAGCATCTCTCTCCTCTTCCCGCTGTCTCAAAAATACAAATACCCTCTGCTTTACAAGACTGACAGGGAAGAGGCATTTATAGTTATCAAACAGTTTTGGTAATAATTACAAAACTGACACCCTAGTTGGTTTATTTTTTTACTGTGCCTTCTTCTTTCCACTTCTCTATCATGTTGTTGGTCCTTGGAAAAACAGACATTGCACATACTATTGTTCAAGGAGTTGCTTTTTGCTCATTCTGAATTCTGTTGGGTAAATAATAAAAACTGTTTTAATAGATGGCTTGAAAAGCAACTAAAGATTATGGCAGTTTTTTTTAGATCCATTAAAAGTAGTTGACATAGACCTATACTTAGACGACATATTGTAATTTTATACAACTTTCTGACAGTAAATGAGCAGCAGCTTAGCAGTGAAATTAACATTTCTATTTCCTAAAGTGCAGCAGTGATCAAACGTAAACAGTGTGGGAGAAAAAAACACGGTGCAAAATGCAGTGCTATGGAAATTCAGTGCATTCAAGACATATTATGGTGCAAATTTGCAGTATTTTGGTTTGATGTTATGATTGTGATGCAGAGTCTGTGACTTGATTTAGAGTTTTTATAACAGTTCAGCTGTTTGATGGCAGTGGGGAGAAAGCTGTTCCAGAATCTGCTGGATCTGCATGGAATGCTGCAAAGCTTCTTCCCAGGGAGCAGCAGGGAGAATATATGGTGGGGGTGTGAGGGGGTCACTGATTATACCATGGGCTCGGTGGAGAAAAGGACTGGTTTTATTTCTACATCAATTAGTGAAGTTATTACAAAATGAAAATAGTTATAGAAAATGTATAGGATTGTAATTAGTTGTAATCTATGACGAGGATCATAAAATGGTAATGGTCTGTTAAATTTACAGAGCATCATGTTCAGATGAGATATATAGAGATTGGATGGAGGAAATATTTGCGCCAATGAGATACAAAACTATGTATGTCTGTGGTGATTCCAATATTGATCTATTAAATGCAATGTTGGGTATGTGCCTGTATAATTATTCTTTAATCAATAACACATTAGGTAATAATGTTAGGAATTAATCTAAAGTGGTATATTTATGAGTGAAATTACGGATTACCGACCCGTATTTACATTGTACATATGAACAATGCAGTATAAAAATATTTTTAAAACAATATAATACAGGCGAGTTATATCAAAGGAAGCCTTAATCACTTCTAAAAATTAACTAGTTGAGCAAAATTGGGAGCATTTTTAAAAGAAAACTGACCCCGGCAGTACTAAGGTAAGTGTTTGGAAATGTTTCAGCATTATATGATAAGAATTATTCTATTTAAGGAAATACAAAAATAAGATAGATAATTCTTGTCCTCAGATAACAAAAGGGCTGACTAAAGCCTGCAAATACAATAGGCTGTATAACTTCCGGTAGCAAAAAAAAAAAAAGCAAGACAAAAGAAAAGAAAACAAGAGAAGCAGAAAAAGTATAAAACATATAAAAACTAGAAGAGCACTTGTAGAGCACAGACCCTCGTCAAGCCACAAATTTTGTCCCATATCGTAACTCAGACATGATCTGGATCATTACAAAAATTTTAAGAATTGTTCCTCTGCATCAGGTGTGCCTTTGGTAAAAAAAATTCCTTAGCATCCTTTCATAACTTTATAAATGAGGCACAGTGTGTGTCAGCAGCCTCTGGTGTTTGTTCTGCTCTCAATTCCATTCCACTCTGCACTCTGCTTTCTTGTCTGATCAGCAGATCAAGATTTTGAGCGAGGCATGCTTTACCTATCCTGTGTTTTTGTCTTCAGTATAAGACTTCTGGACCTTTTTGAGTCCCGTGCTGGAGCTGTCAATAGTCACTGCTGCCACTGTCTGGGTTAGGGACAAACTGCTTTTTCCACGGAATAATGTTAAAGAATACTTTAAAACATTTCTGCATCTGGATTATGATGGAATAACAAACACATAAACACATACCCAACTAAAAACATAACTTCCTTGGTGGGGGAAATAAACTGATTGGAATTATAAGATGCACAGAAAGAAATAATATTAACAACAAAGACACAACAACAAAGAACAAACATTATATAAGGGTAGTTTACTTTTTATATAATGGTAAAAATAGCTACAATATAGATATTATGGCTGTCAGATATGATTGTCAGCCTGTTTCTATCCAGGCCCAACTTGCCAGAGTTCTGTTTTTTAAGAACTGTTGCATTGACCAGGAATAAGAAATTCTGTTATTTACAAACAGGAGCAACACTGGCTCAATTGGAGTCAAAATATTTAGGTATGCTTTAGTATACTGTATTATAAGAGTATATGGATAGAAGTTACAAGTTTACACTTTTTCCCCATTCACTTTGAATATGTACTACTGTGGTATACTTGAGTGTGTTTTCACAGTGTTTTGTATTTTATTTTATTTGCATCTTATGTTGTACATATTCAAGTGAAATATATTTATTAATGGTGAGAAAGTAACATAGTCATTTTATTTTGGTGATTTTCATCTGGTTGTGTGGTGAATATCTAAAAGTTGTAGACAACAGACCTGGAGGACTACAGTTGAAAACCCTTCCTAAAGATGGAAAGCTATGTCTTGTTAGATTTTTTTTATTTTTTTTTGCCACGCTCCTGCCGTTTTTAGATGATAAATGAAAGAGTGCTACTCGGGACAATTAAGGTTTTATAACCTAACACTGCTTTAAACCTCGCTACAACTTTTTTCCTGATGTGCCAGCTGTGTTCCCCAGTTTTTATGATGCTGTTTGTTCACAAATGTTCTTTAACAAACCTCCAAGGCCTTTACAGGGAATGAATTACACACAGGTGGTGTGTAAACTATACAGCTCTAAACGTGTTTGATTTTTAAATATAGCGGGGCAATGAATAAAACCACTCCAAATCTTCCAGGCTTTATTTTTTATTCGTACAGAATATTGGAAGTTATGCCCTATCGCTCAGGCTCCTATGCGCATGTTGAATTAAAAATATATATATATATATGTTTTATGCCTCTAATATGGCTAAAAGGGAAACAGGTGAATTTGGGTGAATACCTTTTCAATGCTACAGTATGCATGTTTCCAGTTGGATCCCACAGGGGTGGAGAAGGACTATTACTGTGAGCTGGTATCATTAAAGGTTTTTTAGTGGGGCTATTATGAATTAAACAACCACCTGCTGTTGTGGAGAATAAGATAATAAACTGGAAAGGTTTGATTAAATCATGGAATCGGTAGCACTTCATATGGACAGCAGTCAGCTGAAATCTACAGGAATGCCATCTGTGGTAATTCATTATAGAGAACCTTCAGGCAGGTTCCAAATGGAAAAATCACATTATTCTCTGCTGGAAAATTTCAGCTGAAATCGGCGACTGTGGTTACATGGTGATATAACTCAAAGGATATGGCAGTAACCATTCAAGAAAACATCTAATACTTCTTTAAGTGACTGTCCCACTTAAGATGAACATGAAGCTGATCAGGGAAAATTAAATGATCACAAATTTAAACACAAAAAAATCTTGTTCCACTCCAAGCTTGATCTGTTTTATTTACTCCTCTCTTCCACAGTTAAAAGCCAAAGATGTCAACTTGCAAAACTTTACAGAAAAACTGGTCTTTCTGTGCACGAAGAATTGTATTCAAATCATACTGTTAATTACAAAGACTATGTTTCAACAGCAAAATGCACATATAAATTCTGTTTAATCAATGCAAACGAGGAAAATGAGAAGATCCTCTTCTCCCTACTGCCAAAAAATTACACAACCTCAAGATTTACTTCCTCCTCACATCTACTCCTCTGATTTCTGCAATTGTCTGGTTACATTCTTCCTTTTAAAAATGTAACAGCTAAACAGCTGATTATGAGCTGTGCCTTATCTTCCTCTGTCCCTATTGTATTTCCCCCTACTCATTTATTCTCAGCATTCACCCTCCCCATTTTTGAAATTATTAAAAAATCCAAACCATCAACCCAATGGACCAGTGAAATCTGCCCCCCACCCCCCCAACAACTGTCTCCACTCATCAAAGACATTCACTATTTTCTTACAACTGGCATTGTTCGTTCTGCCCTCAAGACAGCTGCTGTAACTCCTATACTCACGAAACCTGGTTTATATCCCAGACACCTCGGTAACTTTCATCCAATTTCTGATCTCCCATTCATCTCCAAAATTCTTGAAAAAATTGTAGCTGCTCTTCTCCAAATTCATCTGCCCTGTAATAATCTGTATGAACAATTTCAGTCTGGTTTTCATTCCCATCATTGAAATATGTACACCCCACTGAAATGGCTCTTATTTAGGTTATTAATGATCTTCATCTTGCTGTTGATTTTGGCTCACTTTCCATTCTTCTGCTTAATTTGACTGCAGCCATTGATACAATTTAATTTGCCCTTCTTATTTACATCAGAAATATACCTCTTAACTGGTTTTTGCTCATACTTTTCAGGCCACACTCAGTTAATTCAGTCAAAATTATTTACTTCTTTAACTTTCCCTGTTACCTTGGGTGTCCCCAAGTTCTCTGTCCTGGGGACCATATTGTTCCCCTTAGCTACATATTCCCTACATATCATATTAATTTCCATTGCTATGCAGATGATACCAAGCTCAATCACACCAAATCCCAACGCCATGCTCCCACCCTTCTCCCTCATTGACGGTCTCATTGAATTAAAAGTCTGGTCCACTTCAGATTTTCTCAGATTAAATTGTGATAAAACAGAACTTATCGGCACAAAATCTACAATAGACTAATTTCATAATTTTCCATCACTAATGATAATGTTTCCATTTTACCCTACCTGCAGGTAAATAATCTGGGTGTCACCATCAACAGAACTTGCTTTTCCTCTCATGTCAATAATATTGCCTGGTCTGCTTACTTTCACCGTCATAAAATAAACCATTTCAGTCTCTCTCTTTCTAGTCACTCCACTGCTGTCCTTGTCATCATCAGGTGTGGGCAACTCCATTTCCTGGGGCTCAGTATCCTGTAACTTTAAGATCCATCTTTGATCCAACACACCTGAATCAAATGTCTGAGTCACCTCCTCGGTAGACAGCGAGTTCCTCCAGAGTCCTCTCAATCATCTCATTACTTGATTAAAATGTGTTGAATAAAGGCACATCTAAAATTATCATCATCGTCTTTGTATGATTCAGTTTCTTCTTTTTTACTTTTCTTGTTTTTTTTCTTCAGCCATTCACAGTGGGATTCTGGACCCTTGTCTAGCTGCAGAGGTCAAGTTCTCCTTAGGAAATTTTTTGACACAGAACAAAAGGTCTGGATTTTTACCCCCTTAACCACATCCGGTCTCGGAATATAAACACACAACCACAAGCAAGCCTTTTTTTCTTTTCTGTTCAAAAGCATTTTTGTTTCCCGAAATGGAAAATGAAATTCAAATAATTTTTCTAATTTTTCTTTTCCCTTTTTGACAATAAAAAACAGAAATGCTTTAAATTTCAATTTTGTTTTTGTATTTTAAAACAAAAATCTAATTGCCATTAGTTTTTGTTTTTTTAATTCATGTTACTAAAATGACCAAAAGATACACGGACCTGGCTCATTATCTGTTTTTGCCTTTTTGTTATGGGAACAAATAGTAAGAAAACAAGTGTATTTTTGCATTTTAAATTTTTGGTTTCAACTTGAAAAACGAAAGAACGAATGATACACAGATTTACACGGACCACTCTGCTAGACTTGTGGACAGCTTGAATGAATCTCTCAGCAAAGACATTGTGACAGTGAAGGTGAGGTAATAAAATAAGCTAAAGAAACTACCGTTGTTTTTTAGTATTGTTTATTTACTTATGGTGCAATTAAACATAAGATAGGAAAATTTAAAAACATCTTATTATGATGTATTATTGTTTTTGGGTTTTGAGTCAGAAAAAAAACATATTTCAAACATTGCATCTATTTTCATATAGCTATTATACATTTCAGGAAGTCTGAAACAAAATACAATATATTATTTTGTTTACCGAACTGGATAAAATTTAGAATAAACAAAATAGTTTTTTGCTGTGCATGAATGTTAGCATAAAGAAAAATAAGTGGAGAAAAGAGACAATATGAGCTGAGGACCAAAATAAAGATTTTCAAACACACATTGGTACAGTGCACAAGTCTACTAATCAAATTCATTCAGCACAGATCAATTCATTTATTAATAAATCATTAGCGTATGAAATGCCATTGTTAACATAAGTGCTTCAATTACTGCTCAGTAAATTTCTATCTTGCGTACACACAATGGTTTTCCGTTACTGTAACTGATAAGACCTTCAGTCAGGTGAAGGTTACCTGCAGCTCAAAGATTTAATAAGGATTAACACACCTCTAAAGGGATTTACTGTGTTACATCTAGACTTGATTGGCATCCATCAACTCTGGAGACTAATTCAAACAATGCAAATTTCTGCTAAGCTATGCAACCAAATTTAATTTAGCAAGACTGACACAAGCTGAGTTGGTCATAACAATGAAAGATTTTTTTTCTCAGTAATAAGACGTGAAAAAGAAGTGCTACGTTACAGGTTCTTTTTTTTTTATTATGTTTTGCTTTTTTGTCACATTTGTTTGATCTTCTTTGAACAATCTCAGCCTGAGGGGCTCCCAGGCCAGCTAAGAGAGATGTATTTCCTCCAGCATGTCCCAGGTCTCCTCCAGGTGGCACATGCCTTGAACAACTCTGAAGGGAGGCGTCCAAGGGGCATCCGAAAAAGATGTCCCTTTCAGACTCCTTACGATATGGAGGAGAAGCGGCTCTTCTCCGAGCCTCTGCACAATGACCAAGCTCGTCATCCTATGTCTAAAGGTGAGCCTAGCCGCCCTGCGGAGAAAGCTAATTTTGGTCCCTTGTACCTGAGATGTCTTTCATTGGGTTATGATCCAGATATCATGACCGTTCGTGAGGGTAGGAACACAGACCTACTGGTAATTTGAGACCTTTACTTTTTAATCCCTTAAGTCAAGCCAGACAGACAGACAGACAGACAGACAGACAGACAGACAGACAGACAGACAGACAGACAGACAGACAGACAGACAGACAGATAGATAGATAGA
>NW_015151165.1:266817-275513 GCF_000732505.1 Cyprinodon variegatus | reverse complement strand
TATTTATTTTTTATTTTTATTTTGCTACTTCAGCTAACAGCTCTGTGCTTCAGCACAGAAAACTAGGCTCTCCGGCAGAAAACTAGGCTCTCCAAACCAGCAACAGGTCTCTCAACCATACGAATAGACTCTTCCACTCTTTTCAATAGCTTTATTGGTGGTGCTGCTTACTCTGACTCTGCCATGCCATCTTCTTAACGTTTCCTACTTCTCTCCCTTCTGTTTCTTCACTAATTTTCATAACTTCTTTTAGCCAAATATGGCCATTGTTCTGAGGCAGATGCATACACATCACTTGCCGGTCACATTTGGAAAAGCACAAATGGCTGGGTTTTTCCAGCCAGTGGTGAATCCGGACTGTTGTGGGAAAATTTATATCTTTCTCTAATTATATATTAATATAATTAGAGAAATGCTCTCTTTAGCAGAGATGCCTTCAGGGTCCACCAAAAAATTCTGACAGACAGTTGCAAAATTCTGTGACAACCGATTACAACCACATCACACATCAAGGAATGGTCAAATCATAGTACATTTGGACTTGGGAATTATTGATCATACATCGCATGGAGAGAAAAGTTGTTGCACAAATATGATAATTATCTTACACCTGGCAACACTAATGCTAGAGTTCGGCTTTCCTGGACACTACGCTGTTTTTCCTGACTTATGCAAGTCTAGCCCTCTTAACTTGCCTTCCAGTCACTTCCTGCCCGTCATCCTATCATGTATATCCTATGAAACAGTTTTGTGTGGAACGTTCTACAGTCAAACCAGCTCTTCTTCAGCAGTCTTTAGCAGAGGTTTTCCTCCCTGCACCAGGTTTTCTTTCTCATTATTACAAAATCTTTCCCACAACATGCCTGGTTTAAGTGTCAGATTAACTGCCTGGTCATGAATGATATTTGTATTGCTGGTAAAAAAAAAAAAAAACAACAACAAAAACTAGGGAAATGTCTGCATGCCATTTTTGTTGTGTTTCACAAGCCAAGTTTTACTAATTTCCCCAGCTTCATTGTCATTTTTATATCATGAAGAAGGCCCTCATCTTAAATAATACAGGGCTACATGACATTAAATACTTTTCTGGTTTCTTTTATGTTCTCTGTAGGAGTCCTCAGCACTCTCTTGGAATAATCTTATAAGGCCAGCTACTCTTGGGAGGTTTTATCCCTTTTCTTTTGGATAATATCTCCTAGTATGTTTCCTTTTGAAAAGAATTTTAAGAATTTTTTTATTTTATGGGTGGATGATCGTTTCTACCTGTCCCAGGCCGAGCATCAGGATCTGCCATACTGTAGCAGGCGAACGGATCAACCTCTGGAGAGTCTCTCCTCTGCTCCTTTACTCTAAATGTCACAACCACACCCAGTCCCTTAATGGAAAATGTGACATGAAAGGAGAGCGACCTTGCTCTGATCACCCAATATGCACCATTTGGAATGGCTCCAAAACACGTCTTTCTCATCACCCACCATTTTTTTGCACCTAAAAACACTAATTAATGGGGATTACATGAAAATCCTTTCATTCGTGCATGATGTGAATGTAACTTAAGAGCAACGAAAAAAGTCATAATACACAATAATACATTCTGGTTATTAAAAATTAAGAATTAAAACCATTATTCTGTTTTTTTGTATTTTGATCTTTATATTGTCCAACTCTGATGGCCTTTGATGCTTCCTCTTTTTCAAAACAGTTGCTGATTTTCTTCCATGTTCTGATTAATGGTTTTCCAAACAGAAGTTTGATGTCTTGCCATAACAGGTGGTTCTTTAGCATCCAGCACCCTATAGACATTAAACCACAGATTGCAAAAAGTAAAAGAAAATCTTGACTCAGACTAACACCACAACACCATCTGTCTCTGAATCCAAAAGACAAATGTTAATTCCACTCTGCTAGAAAAAAAACAAAAATAAAAAAACACTGCTTGTATCAGCCGATTTCATCAGAATTAATTTAAATTTCATGGAGTTTTGAATAAATGCCTTATAGCCAAAGTAGCTCTGACTGGACAAATAAACCACTTCTATCAACAAGGAAATAACTGTTGTAGGAACAAATAATACTTGCAAATTAGCTGCTTTAGAGCACAGTAATGCTTTGTTTTCCTTTGAGATGTGGAATGAATTGATTAATGCTGGTGAGCAGCCGTAAACTTTGGGGAAATTAATCTCAAGTTCAAGTTAAGAGAGCCTCCTGCTGTGAACTTGAAATATCACAAATATTTATAATTGAACAAGAAAAGGAAATTATATAATCTCTCGTCTTTTAATTCTCTAGAGTGCCTGTCAGTTCTCAAATCTCATTAAGCCTGAGGCTTTCTTTGTTTTATAGCATCTATAATTTGTTGTTTCCTTTAAAATTACATGAAAACTATTAGTAATTGCAACCCAAAGCGGCTGATTAATGTTTCAAGAATGTTTTAAACACGCTTGGGTAAAAACATTGATTTACATTAGGACATGAAGGGTTGTTTTTATGATATATTTTGACAAATATATGCACCAATTATTTGAGCAGCCAAATATGATAATATCAATGTAACTTTTTAATTATGATACATTAATACAAGAGCTCCAGCTTTTTAAAGAGTATAGAGTATAAGGAGAGTATTTCAGGTAATCAGCACAAGTAAAACAAAAAGCTGTGACATTTTTAAAGCATTTTCTTGAGAATTAAAGGATCAATATGAAATCAAATAATAGCTCATCACACAAGATCAGTGAGAAGCTCCATTGGAGATTGGTTTGGTTTCAAAGTGAGCATTTCAAAGGTAAACTTAATCATTACCTCATCAATCAACATAATAATGGAGAAAGTTACAGTTGGTTTTGCTGTAATATTTACAAAATAAGAATTAGGTTTGTCACAAACACATAGTTGTGCTTGAAAATTTATATACCCTTCCTTTAAAAACTGAAAAAATAAAATAAATCAAAAATGAAAATTGTAATAATAAATACTCTCTAAGAAATTATGGGTTGTTTTTCTAACTCAACTGCTAGGTTGAGGATGTTGGATAATTTAAACAGGTTTCATTGAATGGGTATTCTAAGAATCCAATTTACTTTTGTTGGGCATGGAGTTATCTAAGCTGTTGGTTAGCAATTTTCTATAATGTTGTGTTGGTTTATTTTTGTTTACCCAACACCTTTAGTTGATGTTTGAGCATGGACAACATAGCACGGCCAAATGACAAAATTTGATATGACCAGACTGCATGGACTCAATTCAACACAAAGCTAGTATTTGTGACATACTCAGATTTTTTCCTACCACATAGCTGATTTTATGATTTATATAAAGCTTCATATAGCCATTAAAAATTAGGTTTGTAAGGCACTGTTGAGTACTACTTTCAGGAATCAACTGGTATGCTAGAAAGCCAGATATATGCTTACATGGTGATAAGTCTGCATTTTTTTTTCTTTTTTTTTTTTTTGTTGAAGTGTGCTTTGGCCACATTTCAGCAAGTGCTTATAAAATAAGTCAATAATAAATCAATTACTAATATTTTAAGGTATTCTTTCTTTATTATTTTTCCCAAGAAACTACTGAATGGACTAGTTGCCAAGGAAACATTTTGCCAAGGTTATGTTTCAACAGTGTCACACCTCAGTTGGCTTTTTCACCTCACTGTTTCTTCATAGGCTGAAGTAACATGGTGGAAAGCAGAGTCCCCCAGGTCGCAACCATATATATAAACTGTTCCTCACCTATTGCGGGTAGTCTTCTCTTTTTTCCTCTAAGCTCAGGTCCTCTTCCTGAGATCTTGAAGCTTGAGGGTTCTGCGCAGTATCTTTGCTGTTCCTAGAACTGCACTCTTCTGGACCGAGATGTCTGATGAATTTCCAGGGATCTGCTGTAACCACTCTTCAAGTTTGGGGTTCACTGCCCCAGGGGCCCCAATGTTCGACTGATGCCTTGCCCTGCAATCTGAGAGTTGTCGGTTCGAGCCCCTTTCAGTGTCGTGTCCTTGGGTAAAACACTTCACCTGCATTGCCTAATGATGGTAGTGAGAGGGCCCGGTGGCACCAGTGTAAAGCAGCCTCACTTCTGTCAGTGAGCACTAGGGCAGTTGTGATTACAATGTAGCTTGCCAACATCAGTGTGTGAGTGTGTGTGTGAATGGGTGAACGGCTGAATGTAGTGTAAAACACGCTTTGGTCAAGTCCCCTGACTTGAAAAAGCGCTATATAAGTACAGACCATTTACCATATACCATAGTTATATGTCAGAAGCTAAAATAAAGTTGTCATCATAGGATAGGCATTTTTAATAACTCATCAGTTTTCATAAGATTGTCTGACCTACTCTATAACTAATATACAAAAAAAGAACTCAAGTGACTAGTGAATCTTAGACTGTCTGAAATGAATCCCATTGAATTTGGAGCTCATTTTTCTGTTGTAATTCTGTCTGTCACTCCAAAGTTGTTATAATTCGCTAACTTATAATTTTTTTCTGTTCTCCTCTTAAGATGATTTCTATTTAGGCACGTTTTTGATCATACTGTTTTTCCTCTTGCATTAACAATATAAATGCAACACCTAGCATGGATAGGTCATAGGCAGATATGATAGACAGGTGATCTGTGCTGAGCTGTTGTGACCTTTCTAACCTTTTAGTGAACTTTTGCAACCTTCTGACCAGCCGATTAGTGTCCAGCTCGTTCCTTCCTGATTAGTTTGAAAATTTGAGGCTATTTGAACGACCTTTTCACTATAAAGGTCTGCTTGCCTGTTTTGTTCTATTTGTGCGTCTTTTCAAAATCCCTTAATTTACAGCGACTGTGCACTAACACACACACTCACACATGCGTGGACTGCAACACTCAGGCAGGCCATCTCCCATCTCCCCTTTTTGCTTCTGAAGGGTAACATGATGAGGCTTATCGACCTCCATGTTGTTAACCACAGCAAATTTGTAGCTGCGTTCGCCCACAAATCACTGTGTCCTCATTGTGGACTCCAGCTTGAGTGTGTTCTTCAATTACTCTTCAGGTTCTACAGTTGCTCACACTTCAAAAGCATTCTCTTACATGCACCACGTCCTTGCAGTTTTTTCATTAGAGTGTACTTTCTCTTATTACTTTAAGTACTTGTGCGAACAATAAAAGAAAACACAATGCCAGCGTCATGTTCTCTTAGAATTTGCAAACCATTACCTTATAGTTAGATTGTCATTCACAAATGTAATGCATTCTGAATATTAGAGTGTAAATTTTCAACTTTGGAGCTTCACCTGCTACATTTATTCTTTTGGGACGATCCCTGAATGAAGGAGTTATTTTATCTCCCCAATCTTTCTCTTGTCTCATCGTTTATCTTGCTCTCCCCATTGTACTTTATACCTGTCCATCTTGTTTTACAGGGTGTGGGGAAATGAGATACAGAGGGAGGGAGCTGTGAGAGGGAGACAAAGTAGTGTGTTTACCTTGAGGCTCCAAAGCAATATGTGTCTGTTGGGTCCCTGCGGAGGAGCCCGTTGGCCTTCACCTTGGAGTGTGTGCATAGTAACAAACATGCTCCTCCTTGAACACTCAAACAAGCTGCAGTGATTTGAGAGGTTTAAGGAGGAAAAATATTTGGGATAAACAGACAGAAAGTCATATTCATTAATAAGGAACTTATAGGTATTTTTATCATTTCCTGTCTCTTCACTTTTTGTTATCTTTCAGCTCTTTTTTGCTGATGACTGTTGTAATTTAAAGGTATAGGGGAGGATTTTCCCACCCTCTCCACGAAAACAAATGCACATGTATAACACTGTACCTGCTCCAGAGAGGGAATGCCTATTAAACGTGTGCAAGATCATGCACGAGCCCATTTCTCCTTGTGCACACTCTGTTTACAAGTTGCTGTTTGCATCGCTCTTACAAGCTTACTTTCCAAAAGAAGATTTGCAATTTTTCCAAATTTTCCTCTCATACACTTCTTACGACCCTCGACCATTTTCAAAGAACCGCGTTGAGAAAGGTGAGTATACATATACGCCTGAAAGTGCGCATGTGCAGAAAAAGATAGCCAGTTAAGGACGAACATGTAGGACTGCCTTACGTAAACATATAACCAGAATGATTGACAATTAGGAGAACCACTTGTTTAGATGATCCACCCAGAAAAACAAAATCGTCCACTATACCTTTAACATATTTAGATACATCTCCACAAATAAATTCCAATATATCAATTAGAAATTAGCCTATTTATTACATTTACAGTCTAAACAGACTAAGCTTATATTGCCCCTCGCATAATTCCAGAATTTCCCCATTTTTGGATAATAAAGTGATTTTATATTTTTGTATTATATTCATATGTTTTTGTACTGGCAAGCTGCACTGAAGTGAACTGAAAAGTTGAACCCATTTGATATAGAAATGAGAAATTCCAATGTGAGTTTTATGTGTATTGCTTCTGCTGTACTTGTTAAACAGCCTTTGTATGTGTGATGTTTTAGGAATTTCTCTGTGCATGTGCCATAAGCTAGATTATGACTAAATACACCTTATAACATTTGCATTTCCAAATAAAACATCTGCTAAGAAAATGTCATTCCTGCTCAAGCCTGTTTATTAAGGTCTCAAATAAAATTTTGTAGGGTTCATTTTTATAAACTTACAATTTAAATGTCACATTTTCTGTAATGACTCTGCACTTTTTGGCTCTGTTTAAGTTTTCTTTTTTGAGTTTTCAGTTATACCTTGATTCATGCCTTTCTGTGTTTTCTAGTTTATTGGTCTCATTTCTATTTTGTGTTGTTCTAGCTATTTTGATTGTATTTGTGTTCTTAGATATTTCTTGTTTGCCCTCTGATGCCGTCTTGTGTTAGTCTCTTTTTCCCTAGTTCCCTTCAAGAATCATCTGTCCACACCTGCTCCCAATCTGCTGAATAGCCTGGTGTTTGTGCAGTCTCCCATTTATACTACTCATTTTCAGTCACTGGTTGCGTTCAAATTCATGGGCTGCATTCTCTGAAAGCCAGATTCAAAGGCCAATTACGACATAGTGCAGAGCTGAGGTCTGGTCGGATTCAAGACTCCTTGTTATGCGGCCTTAAAAGGCATCCTTCTTTTTGCCCGATTTGAAGGACGGGTCCGGTGTATCCTATCTAGCCTTGGTTATCCCAGGATTCTTAGTGAATCAAACAAAGCAGGCTGCTCCGTGCTCAGAGAAAAAAGGTACTTGGAACCGAATAGTGGTGAATATTGGAAGTTCAGTTTAATATAATACAAATATTGGAATAGTTGTTTTAATGGTTATTGTTATACTGCACAATTTGCTTAACTAAGTATTTTTTGTTGTTGAATATAAGAGATTTTGCAGATATATTTTTAAACAGTCATTGTTTAGATTTACTTATACTCATAGAATATAATTGTTATGGTCTTGGTTCTGTTAAGTTTCTTTGAGTTTTCTCTTTCATGTTGATTCATGTTTTTCTTTTGTTTTCTAGTTTTATTGGTTTAATTTCTGCTTCTCAGGCTTTTCTTTGTTCCCCTCTGTTGCCCTCTTGTGTTGGTTTCCTTTTCCCTTGCTCTTTTCTAGAAGCCTCTGTTCACACCTGCTCCCAATCAGCTTGTTAGTCCTCCCTTTGTTCAGTCAACCATAAATACTCTCCCTCTGCAACTCCTCAGTGCTGGTTCCTCATCCTTTTGTGGGTCTTTGTGCTTGTTTTCCCTGATGTCTCCTTGGTTCTGGTTAGTTTGACATTTTAAGTTGGATTTTTGTTAACTGTGATCATTTCATTAAAACTGCAAGAACTCACCTCTGCCTCCCTGCCTCTGAATTCGGGTCCTCATAGCTTAACCAAACATTGACAATAATAATATAGAAAATCCCTTTATTGTCCAACAATGGGAATACTCTGGATTTTACAGCAGCAACAAGATTATAGAAAAGAATGGTCAAACAAATGTGAACCTTTGAACCCTAGAAAAATGTATAAGAATAACATAATAGTGAAGAGTTTAAAGAAACAATAAAATACTGTAGTATAAAGTATTTTAACAATATCAAACTATGCACCTGGAGAATAAAAACCAATATACAGCTATGGACATTTTTACAGTAATGGATATTTGAAAATAGCAGAAACATCAGAGATGTGAAAAATGAAAGCAGCATGTTAGACTTGAACAGATTTATATTATATTGTCATTTTATATACACAAGTGTAAACAAGACATTTAGTTAAGAACAGCTCTCTGTTGTTTAACTGACTAAGGTTTATACCATTACATTTGCTTTTATTTGTTCATGCTCCCATTGGCTGTCACCTTTATTCCACTCTGTATGCTCATCAGTATAGTCTTTGTTCACTTAAAGGAATAGTACACCCAAAATATGATTAGCCTTCATTTTCTACTCACCCCCATGCTGAACAACACTCTGGAGTACTTTTTTGATATCTCAAATGCATCTGGAGATCTGGGAGGCTTCTTGCTGTCTGCTGACATTCAAATAATGGAGGTCTATTGTGCCCGAGACAGAAAGGTCCATAAAAGTCCACAAAAAACGTGTCAATATTCCTCCATACTGCTCGTCCAATGTATTCCAAGTGTCCTGAGTGGGTAGCATACAGCATTTACTTGAAACGCAGTCATTTAGAATGTTTTTAGAGCATAAACAGTAGTGTATAGGATTTCCTAAAAGCGCGCACATGCGCGTTCACGACGCTACGGA
>NW_015151165.1:265129-266692 GCF_000732505.1 Cyprinodon variegatus | reverse complement strand
TCCGTAGCGTCGTGAACGCGCATGTGCGCGCTTTTAGGAAATCCTATACACTACTGTTTATGCTCTAAAAACATTCTAAATGACTGCGTTTCAAGTAAATGCTGTATGCTACCCACTCAGGACACTTGGAATACATTGGACGAGCAGTATGGAGGAATATTGACACGTTTTTTGTGGACTTTTATGGACCTTTCTGTCTCGGGCACAATAGACCTCCATTATTTGAATGTCAGCAGACAGCAAGAAGCCTCCCAGATCTCCAGATGCATTTGAGTTATCAAAAAAGTACTCTAGAGTGTTGTTCAGCATGGGGGTGAGTAGAAAATGAAGGCTAATCATGTTTTGGGTGTACTATTCCTTTAACAATAAATTTTATATATTTTTTTAAAGTTTGGTATTCATTCTTTGTGTGTCAACTGTCACAGTTGCTAAGGATTAGAGCATAAGGCGGAGAAAGCCGTGGAAGGCTAGACCTGTTTAAATTCATTGCCAGAATTATTTCAGTCTCCTTATTATCAAGGACTTTGAAGGATCCAGTCCAGAGAGACCGTGTCCTTGGAAGACGCAGCCCATGAATGCGAACACCCCAAATGTTTGCTGGTTCCTTGTTGTTTTGTTGCTCCATTGTTTCGTGGCTTCTCATGTGTTTTTCCTTGAAATTCTACTAGATTTTGCTTTTTTTTTTTTTTGTATTATTTTTGTTTTTCGGACGTTTGCCATAATTGCCTGTGGAAATGTATTAAATTTTTAAAAAACTAATCTCTGCCTCCTCATCTGTGCACCTCCACCCAACCTGAGATTTTCATTCTTGTATTATACATATCTTAAATATGCACCCTTATTTCACACAAGTAAGTGTCATACCTTAAGTTAGAAGGTATTTTAGTACCATGAATATGTTTGGCACCTCATCAGTTTTAAAGGTATTGGTGGGCTGCAATGCGAGTCCTTTGTATTATTTTTTTTTTTTTTTTTTTTTTTTTTTTTTTTTTATTCTTGCATCTATAATATATATCTATAATAAGACATGGACACTTGTTGATGATTTACTATCTGTTCTCTTTCCAGTCACTATAAGTTGTGCAATATGGGACCCATGAAACTGCTTGGCATGTGACACTTTTGATCAGCCCTTCCTATGCTGAGCCTGCTGTGAGGCTGTAACAGCCTTACTGCAGAAACATTTGGGCAACCTAAAACCTTTAAATGTTTGCTTCAGACCTAAAAACATTCAAATCCTATAACAATATCAATAGCTGGCTGCACGCTTTTTTTATCCTGTCATGCAGTAATGTGTCTGGATGTCATGATGGGTTCTCAAATGGAGACCCAGTTATGCAGAACACTACAAGGTGGACACGAGGATAAAAGTTTAACAGTTTATTAAAGCACAAACACAGAATGTACTGGAATCTGGTTCGGGCCTGGGTCCTGGTTTCACTGGAGTCTGCGTGAGAGACAGAGCGGTTATGAACTGCTGGCAGGGTTTGGTTTTCAAGTGAGCTCAGATAGTACCTTGAGGGTTCTTGAGTTATTCTCCTTGGGGAAGTTTCTGTTGGTTCT
>NW_015151165.1:237183-264658 GCF_000732505.1 Cyprinodon variegatus | reverse complement strand
GTAGTGGATCC
Organism: Cyprinodon variegatus; assembly: GCF_000732505.1. Lineage (NCBI taxonomy): Eukaryota > Metazoa > Chordata > Actinopteri > Cyprinodontiformes > Cyprinodontidae > Cyprinodon > Cyprinodon variegatus. The sequence goes on along the minus strand of NW_015151165.1, from coordinate 264,647 downwards.
TCTGATGGTCTTGATGAGCTGCACCTGTGCGGGAGGCTCCCTCAGAGGATCCACGGCGGATTCTGCTGGAGAAAGATGGGATTTTCTCCAGCTCCCAACACTGGAATGGTTTCAGACAAAAGTATACTGTTGGTAAATTATATTTTGATTTTGTTAGTTTCTTCTATAAATTGTTGCTTCACTCTTCTGGTATCTAGACATCATTAGTCTACATTGTTTTCCACTATATAATGAACTATGTCAATAGGGGACTAAACCTCTTTTGTTGTACTCCATACGTTTTATGACAACATTTTATTGTGGCTTTATTAATAGTAGCTACATGACAATCATGAAACCAACAAAAAAAAATAAAGGATTTCAATATTTGATTACCCTTGATCTGACCTTGGATTCCTCTCTACAATATTTTTGTTCTCTATGAACAACATTTTACAACCAAAGCATGGGACGTGTCACCAATGCGATGGCTGCGGGCACCAAGGGGCCCTCAAGGACAGCATGGGGTGACCTCGACATCGTCTGAAAACAGAAAAAATCTCAACATTGGTCTAAGTTTAAAATTTTATTTTATTCTGTTGCTCTTCTTTTTCAATAATTTCTATAACATGTATAGAGATTTCAAAATGACAATAAAAAGGAAATTACAAACTACAAAAAAATAAAAAAATGTGTATTATGTATAAAGTTTAGGGTGAACTTTGACCCCTTGACTTCTCCTTGGTGAGGTGTTCTGGGCACGTCCCACCTGAGGAGACCCAGAGGGGGACCAGGACACGCTGGAGGGAGTCCCTGCTGAATCTGCTACCCCCATGGTGGAATGATGGAAGAAAAATAATAGAGGTATGTAAATACCCTTCAATACCACATTTTCAAACTACAATTCATATCATTCCTATGGGCTAAAATATTGCAGTGAACAGAAATAGTATAGTAGGCATCAGCAACCCATTATATTGATCTGCATTGTCATGTCATTCTTTAAATTCAACATCTCTCTCTACCACAGAACATCATTTTGAAATACATAAGGTAATAAAAGTAGAAGGTAGGAGCTCTTTGTTGAACTACTTGGGCAGTAACATTTTATTTCTGGTTAAACATTTAAGATGTTTTCCTCTAATACTGTACACACATTTTTTTCTTTAGTTGATTAAGAAAAATAGACCTGAGCTTATTGTCTTACTTATGTAACAACCATGACCAGTGACCTTGTAAAAATGAGTGGAAACTATAGATCAATGTGAGGTGTAATAACAGTAAGTGACACGAGAAGGTTAAGTAGAGCAGAAGTAAGAGAGAACAGCAATCAGAAACTCATTGGTGAAAGAAATGTTCGGACCTCGTGTCATAGAGTAATTAGGTGTGAGTAGAAAAAGAGAAGAGTGCTGACTGAGCCAAATCCAAACCGCCTTTAGTCTTCTCTTTGTCAGTTGTATCGACCCAAAGTCACTGACACCAGATCTGTGTTGCATTTAATGTAATCAACACTGTGTTTTCTGTCAGGAGTTGATTGTAAGTACAGATAAATACCAGAAGAATTCCAGCAAGAATCTATAGCAGAGAAACCTCCTGCAGCGGCAGAAGTACCCAAGCCTTTCCTGAATTAGGAGGGAGTTCTTTCCGTTCCTCAGCATCGCTGTCATCATCTCTCTCATTTCTGTCTCTGACAGCTACATTGTCTCTCTTGTAAGAACAAAATTAGGCAATTTAAGTTGAGTCAGAGGAGAATAAGAGCCTCTATTGAGAATTGTTTGTGACAAATGCAGGCTATTGACTCATGACTGTGGAAAAAAATGGCTCTGGACCCCCTTTTTACAATTTTCATAATAATGGAGAGGTAAGAAGGGAAAAAATACTTCAAATGAATCTCGCTGTGCATTGTCACTGGGTTTTTTATTGTTGGACAGAAAGGGAAAGTATCATCCTGTTAGGGTTTTTTTTTTTGCTCAGATGGATAATAGAAGTTCAATCTGCACAGGTGTGATTCACATTGGAAATAAGATTTTATCATGGCTATGATAGATGTTTAATGTTTCTTAAAAAGAATGTTTTGAGGCATACAGAATGCATAAAAGATTCCCTTAATAAGAGTAATTATTGCTATCAATTACAAAGTTCTAAAGGAGAATGTCCAGCCATCAGTTCATGACCCTCATTTCTAATACATTTGGACACAAATCTAAAGTGCATCAGCAATCCACCTCTAATCATTGAGAAATTAGATAAATTAAATATATTTTACAGAGATGAACATGAATGCATTAACCATTAGAGTCAAACATAATATAGTGTTTAAAAGTGTACATTTGCAGGAGTGGCAAATATGTTATTCAATCAAATAATGGTCACGTTATTCTCTCTACACAGTCCCAACTGGCTGTATAATGCATCAGCATTCTGAAGTAACTGTGTTGTAAATAAAGAAAGCAATGCATTACAGTAATAGATTATACAAAGTTACAAAAGTCTGTTCAAAGTTTGGTCTTTTAATATAATCAAGATGCTTTAGTGTGACCTTGAACTAGCCATCCAGGCTTAAATACTGTTGAATTGAAGCTATTCTGCATAGAAAAGGTGGCCAAAAGTCCTCCAGAGTGATATAAGAGACAAACTGCCAGTTTCTAGTGCCTGCTGCCAAGGGTGGCATGGCCAGCTGTGAGTTTTAGGGGGCAATTACCTTTTCACATATGGCCAGGTTGGTTTGGAAAGCTTTTTTCCATAAAAAGATAAAACCATCATTTGAAAACTGCCCATTCATCAACTCAAGTTGTCTTTGGTATAAAAAATTATTGGACAGCCTAAAAGCTTTGAGTGTCAAAAAGGAAAAACTGGAAAAAAAAAAACTATCAGAGAGGAAACACTTTTTTCCCAGCTCTGTATATGTAGAAAAAAAAATGTTTTTCAACTGCAGCATACAATCATATATCAGCAGTCACAATAGGTGAAATAAGGAATACCTAAATATTTCTCAGCATTCTGCTGAGTCTGATTAAATATCAAATTGGTGTGAGATAAACAAAATATGATCTGGTCAGGGCAGGACTTTAAAGAATGTAGATTTATAGCTTCACAAGAATAGACTCTCTTCAGAACTATGAGGGTTGAGCTTTCTTAAAATCCATTAACAGCCAATCCTTCCACTAAATATGAGGCAAGCAAAAGCAACATTAGAGAAGAAAAACTGATGAGTGCCTGAGCTCAAGGAATACCAAATTAAAACCTTTGCATATTTTCTAAGCGTGTAATGTACTCATGGAGAGACATCCATAACATGTAATACATTGGAAAGACACATGCATATAAAAAAGTTAATACATTTTTAAACAAAAGTGTTTACATATTTTCCATGAGACATTGTGCCTGTATTTAGAGCACCCTCTTTGCTTGTGGATGAAAATTATACATCTTTGGCAAAGTGCTAAAATGTATATTTTTCTTTTTAGTTGAAAAGTATAGCTTTGAAATAATTTATACAAGATTCCGCCATATTAGATTCTTGACTGCTTGGCCCTGTCAATAACCGATCCTTCCAGGAAGCACGATCCGTACCATCCGCTCATTTGCACATAAGCAATCAGATATACATCCGGGTCCCCCTCTTTTTTAAAAAGACCTAAATTATGTTTTTACCTCCTCAAAAATAGTAAGCCTACTAAACCATAATATTTAAAGGTTAATAATGTATTTCCTTAGAAAATATTTACCTTAAAATCCTTCCTGCCTTATCATTTGTCATTGGCCAATCTGCACTGGAAATGGGATCCTACGCTACTCCTGGGAATTAACTTTACAGCTTTGGATTTAAATATAAATCGTTTGTTTTATGTTTTCCTGGCTCCCTCCTGCCAAGACCTACAGCGTGCGCTGGGGCGGTTCGCAGCCGAGTGTGAAGCGACCATATGAGAATCAGCTCCTCCAAGTCCGAGGCCATGGTTCTCAACCGGAAAAAGGTGGCTTGTCCCCTTCAGGCTGGAGGAGAGTCCCTGCATCAAATGGAGGAGTTCAATTATCTTGGGGTCCTGTTGACGAGTGAGGAAAGAATGGAGCGGGAGATCGATAGACCGATCGGTGCGGCTGCTGCAATAATGCGGATGCTTAACTGGTCTGTGGTGGTGAAGAGAGAGCTCAGCGAAAAGGCAAAGCTCTCAATTTACCGATCGGTCTACGTTCCTACCCTCACCTATGGTCATGAAATCTGGATCATGACCAAAAGAACGAGAATCCCGGATACAAGCGGCTGAAATAAGCTTTCTCCGCAGGGTGGCTGGGCTCTCCCTTAGAGATAGGGTTAGGAGCTCGGTCATTCGGAAGGAGCCTAGTGCAGAGCCGGTTCTCCTCCACATCGAGAGGAGTTAGTTGAGAAGGAGGAACAGGGGACGACCCAGGACACGCTGGAGATACTATGTCTCTCGGCTGGCCTGGGAGCGCCTAGGGCTTCCCCCAACAGAGCTGGAGGAGGTGTCAGCGGAGAGGGAAGTCTGGGAGTCTCTGCTTAGTCTGCTGCCCCCGCGACCCGATTCCGGAGTACGAATTTTCCTTTCATGTTAACCTTATGGTATATAGTGTGTAACCCAAAGAAAGTAAAACTAAAATGCAGATAAACGTGGTTTAATCATATTTTGCCAAACTACTCTGAGCTTGTCCTATGATGATGCCAGACCAGCAGTTAAACGGAGAAAATGTAAAAAGCATCAAAATTGTCTCAGAAAAGTCATAAAACATTTTTTTAAGATGTCTATTGGCATTCTTTAGTGAGGTAAGAATAAAAATAAGTAATTTTAGTACCATGATTACATTATTTATTAAAACCCACATGTATATTTGGTTGCGCCTGCGCAAATGAGTTGATGGTACGGATCGTGTTGTGAGAGGCCCACCCGTTGGCCCCAAAAGAAAGAATATGAATTCACACTCATGCTTTGCATTTGAAGTTATGTTAGAAGAATTATAATTCAAAGCTGGCATATTCTGAGTTAACAAAGGCGCTGTTGATTAGGCTCCACATTCTGGAAGACATTGTAAATAATTTTTGTATTTATGCATCTTTTCTTAAGAATAAAAGCTAAAGCGATGGAATGTTTGAGAACACCAGTATGACATAAACTCAATGCAGGCTGGTGGACAGGTATTGCTAAACTCACACTGTGCTATTTAGTCTCCTATATTTGAAAGGAAGAGATTTATCAGTTTCATCTATACAAGCAAACACAGCTGTGTTTGTATTATCATTTTTCTTACTATGGTTTTTTTGGAGGGGGCATTTTTAAAGATTTGATATTGGCTTCATATTTGTTTCATCAAAATAAATGAATCTCCTAATATGTTGTGCAGGTTTGTGTGAGTCAGATTTGAATCATTTTGATTCAGGGTGTACTTATTTTTTGCCATCTGTCCTGGAAACATTTTTATGCCCTCATACATTTTAGCAGCTCATACACACCTACTCCATGATGAAATTAAGGATTGAATTTGTTACAAGCTCAATGTAATATGTTCCCATTTCTACTTCCCATTTCATCCATTTTCCTTGTCCCCATGTGTTTTCCGCGCTGTTGGATAAATTGAAAATTATTCATGAAAAGACATCTATGCAGTCATATCATGCACAGTCACTTCACATATTCCAGCTCTGAACTCGGACTCATCATCTCTCAGAACAAGAATTCAATAGAGAAAACAGTGATGAATGAAACTGAACAGCCCTGCTTTTTTTTTTTTTTTAAAGAAAAAAGGGAACATCAGTATCACAGGCTACACTGACAAAAATAATCCAATTCACTTTATAGATCAAGTATGACGTTCTAATGTCAGTGATATTTTTATTGTCCTCTGTTACGTTAATATTGTGTTTGGACAGTAATTAATGCTAGTTCTGGAAAATTGATCCAGAAAATAACAATTTTTTTTTTACTTTTATTGAGAACATTATGGTATTGGTAGGGTGTCCAACTCCCAGGGTTCAAATCAGACTTGGACAAAGACTTAGACTTAACTTAATTTATCCCTTGGGATTACTCCTTCAGGGTGATTCTTGTTCCAGTAGCTTATATAGAGTACAGAGAGTTAAAGCAAGATGCCTTTACAGATAAAAATACAACAGACAATATAAAAAGAGTGAATATAGTACAAAAAAGCATAAAAAGGAAAAAAAATGTAATGTCCTGGAAAATGCTTCCCTTAGATATAAAGAATATCTGAACAGTATGTGGCTAAGGGAAGACTGCAAAGTAGTTGACCTGAGTTCTTAAAATTTTCCTGCAGAGATGTACTGACCTTATAAATAAGTAAAAAATTTGGCTACACAGTTGGCATGTTTTATTGCACAGTGAGAGAGTGGAATGTCGCACAAGTGACAATAGATAATGTTTCGCATAAGAAGTCCAAGGAGGGGGGTCCAGACCCTTGTCCATCTACCTATCACCTCTTCCTTCCCCTAAGTGAGGAGTTGTACAGCTTGATCGACTGAGGAACAAAGGAGTACATGCAGTCTGTTGGTGCTGCATTTGGGGAGGAGCAATCTCTCTCTGATCAGGCTCCTCTGAGTGGTGAAGACAGTATGCAGAGGGTGTTCATAATGTCCGGCAGTTTGTTAAGTGTCCTTGTCTCTACCACCGTCACCAATCACAGAGCTGGCTCCCCTTTACCAGTTTGTCCAGTCTGGGAGTGGAGGGTGTGGAATTTGGGCTTAAATCAAACTGCCTACCTCATTGTATGAGAGAAAATAAACATAGAACTGCATCAAGTGTCGAGGAAGAAGGTCACTAAGATAACAAGTGGACTACTAGCACATGAAGACAATGGACACAAGCAAACTTGTTTTAATTTTCTCTTTTTTCAAATGTAGCACTTTGTAGCACTTTGAGATTTGAAGTCAAATGTAAAGTGCGTTACAAATAAAATTAATTATTATTATTATTACAAGAACAAAACATAGCACTTTGGTTGCAGCAACAGCCAAAATACCTGCAATAAGTATTTTCTGAGAAGTCAGCTTAAAGGCAAGAACAAGGTCTGGGCAATCAAGATCCCAGATGCAGACTACCCAAAGAAGCCCCAGAAACAATCCAGCATCTCACTGGTCAGTAACCCAAGTCAGCCTCGGCAGATGGCTGTTCACACTGAGGCTGGTTCTGCTGCAGGTTTGTTCCTGTTAAAAGGGAGCTTTTCCTCCACACTGTCGCTACAAGCATGCTTAGTGTGAGAGATTGCCTTCGAGTCAATGAGTCTATGCAATTAACTGGTTTTACTTTAGATAGAAAACTGAATCAATTTGACTGTATGATCTGGTGAACTGCAAAGTGCCTTGAGTTGACATATCTTGTGAATTGACGTTATATAAATAAACAGAATTGAATTGAATTAACCTCACATTGGTAAAGTGGCTCCAACACATACCCGGAGAAACATCAGAGATCTCATTCCAGAAGAGGACAGTCCTAGGTTGCATATGGGTATGCAACAAGCCCACTTGAATATCTCTCATTTGCCTTGAATGCCTTGTAAACCATCACATAGTAAACAGCTCTACAGCATCACAGGTGTAGTGCTGTGAATACAGCCTGTCCTTGTTCCTGAATGCTTCGCAGCACCAGTCATGTCACATTTCTTTTAGTGTGGCCTCTACCTCCTTTAAGCACAAAATCAGGATTTTCATTTTGAAAAAAATGTTTGAAAATGGTTGAATTTCATCTGAAATACAGTTATTTCCTGATATAATCTAAGTGGTAGAAAATAGTAGAATGGCACATTGCCTCTAGTCTTATGGGTTTATGAGTCTAACACTCCAAGGTGCTGCCCATCACATTTGGTCATTGAATGAAAGTGAACATTTCTAAAATTCTACATCAAGATCCTAATTATCATTAAAGATTGTACTTAAATGAAATATTTTTGGTGAGTAAAGATAACCAAACTTATTAAAGAAAAACTAAGTCAAATTAAATGCTTTCTTTTCTTAGCAAATATGAAGACAAAAATAAAATCTTTCAATAATTAAAAAAAATGCTCAGAATTTTTCACAGGCTCTGAGTTTTATTTTTTTTTATTTTCTTTAATGTCCCTCTACCCATAAGCCGTTGCTGCTGTTCCTGCTAATGTAATATGGCAAACCTTACTCCCTGACACACTGTGCAATATCACAATGCCCTTGGGTTAGCATTTCCAAATAAAAATCAAGCAGGCTTTTCTTTTTTTTTACATTAGTTGGAAAAATACAGCTAGGGTCACCAATAGTACTCTGTGTTTAAAAACAATAGTTTCTGTATAAATCAGCTTGAAAAGCACCATGTTTTTAAGAGTCACACCTAATCTGTTAATATATGCAGATTAAATATGACTGAAATCCTGTTCTCTCTTGATCTTTTTTGAGTTGTCTCTTATGTAATCATCAATCTGAGCAGAACAGTCAATTACTAAGTTATGGGTTGCAATAAAAAAAACTATTTACCATGAATTTACCATCCATCATTGAAAACATACTTTGAAATCAAGGTGTTTTAATTATAATATACTAACTTAAGACAATACTGAAATAATACCTAAGAGCATTTCAACCTGGCGAGACACACACAGAGAAATGCTGCGATTACAAAGGTTTTATTAACATGAATTAAATAATTTCTTTGGTGCTCGGGCCCAGGCAGAAGACTTTGATGCTGTGAATCAACATTCCCTTGGATGAGTACCTAGGAAAATGATTAGAGTTGTCTTCCCTGGAGCCCAGACACTGGTGGTGGAATAAGCCGGAGGGCTAGTGGCTCTAGAGTGAGGTAGAAGGTAGAGGTGGGTGGAAGTTTACTAGCATGTGGGGGGGACCTTGTCCAGAAACTAAATATAGTGGATCTTGAAAGATGATTGGCTTCGAGGGAGGTGCAGTCCCGACTTTGATTGGCTGAAGCTTGACATGGGACATCAGGAGGTGTTCCACATGAGGCTTATTAGAGATTTTAAGATTTTGGCTTAAGCTTCATAAAACATAATTAACAAGAAGACCCATAATATATCTGTTGATATGAAATAAATCTAAAAAAAATCTACAATAAATAAAATTTTTAGAATCAAACTCATCGCTGTCTTTCAAAATATGTAGCATTTTTATGAACAAGGCTATCAATTTATTTAAAGAAAATTTACTGCTAAAAACCTGTATACATAATTTTATAAACTTATTCTAATCATATATATATATATATATATATATATATATATATATATCAGCCCCATTGTTTCTTTATATCACTTTCTTATTTCATTTCGAGAAGAGTATATAAGATGGTGGTTAAATAAAGGAACGGGTGATCAGAGCATCTAAAAGCTAACTGCCGGCTCAATATCAATATAAATTTATGATTTCCTCAGTTTTAAAGTTTAATTGTAGAACTGCAGACACAAAACCTTGACAACAGGCAAGCTTTCATACAATTACAATTATTTTCATACCATCCTTATTTTGATGTGCTAAAAACATCATTTTCAAGAGTATGGACAAAAAAAAGTGATAGTTTTCTTTGTTCAGCTTCTAACCTATGTCCTTTCATCTTTTTCTCATCATAGTTGTTTTATCTGGCTTGGCGCTTTGTTTAGCTGTAACATCGTCCTGGGAGGAGCTTTACCTGGGCTTCTGCCATCAGCAACTTCCTTGATGGATGGTAAAGCTGGTCCTGTTTTTTTAGTGGTTAGTCCTGTTTCTATCTTAGACAGCGGTCATCTTTCAATCAAATTTTTTCGGTCATAGCATCTTGATTTATGTCGTAGCTAATATACCCAACGGTGAAATAAGAAATAGGAATCATTTACTTTAACATTGAGTTCCATCCCAGTGTTCGCAGGGATGGACGTCTGTGTCTTTGGCAGGCGTAGAGCTAACAGAACTGGCAGTGTTGCGAAACAAGGGCTCAAACTTGTACGGCCGTAAGCCTTCTACACCAAACAAAGCTTCTGCCGCCCTGGCGTCCTCTTCCATGACATCTTTGTTCCATTTTTCCTCCTCTGTATTAAGGAGGAGATTCATCCACGACCTCCGACACAAAACTCTCCTCCTCTTACATGTTTTTGCTGTCCATAGCGTTCCTTGACAGTGTCGTTGCTAAGTGCTACATGGTCTCAATGTAATTTCCCATTGGGATTCTACTAGCAATAAGTTGCTAACTGGTTAGCATGATGCTTCCGAGACTCCTGCCAAAACTAAAAAGCTTGCGAACCTTCTGCCACAACAATCCCGCCCCCTTGATAAACAACCAATCACATTCACTTTATTCACTGGTGTAAAGTTGGGCACCACTTGGGAGAATTCGGAAATGCAACAGTTGGAACGGATTCCCTACGACTTTAATGACATAAAAACCAGCTCATATCTCACCGGCCTATCTGTTTCTTTCCGAGACAGGAACCTCTGAGGAGCTAGTTTTCTGTTACTTTTTCTAATCCAAGTGAAAGTGTTTATGGATCAGTGCTTATATATTCTTTTATGTTTCTGCTTCTGTTTTTTTGAACACCCAGTTCTCAGCAGAAGGTTGCTCACACTAAGTTTAGCTCTACAGGAGGTTTTCTTTCTGTAAAAAGAAAGCTATTCATCTTTACTGTGACTATATGTATGCTCAGAGTGATGGATTGCTGCAAAGTCAACAAATACCTGCTGCTACCAAAATGTCATCCAAATCTAGCAGATTCTGTAAAGTTAATGACTCAATGCAATCAGCTGGTTTCCTGATATTGTAAACTTTTAACCAATTTGCCTCTATAATCTGAAAAACTGTCAAGTGCCTTAAGATGACATGTATTGTGAATTGGAGCAATATATTTTAATAAATAAACCTAAATTAAAAAAAAATGTTGTTTCTCCTTTGATGTTGTGCTTAGCTTGCTCTTGTTGCTGTATGCAGTAATAACATATGCCATTTAATCTGCACTGTAATGTACTGAAATAAAAGGCAGAGTAAAGTAGGTTGGAGCTTGTGTGCATCTCTCTTCTCTTTTTGTTTTATAAGCAGCCCAATCTGATAGGAGCTAATGAGTCTGATAACTTTAGAAGCCGCTAATAGCTGCTGCTAATCTCCTCTCTTTGCTTTTTCATTTCATCTCACTCTGCTCCTCCTGCATCACTTTCAACATCTCTCCACTGTCTGACTCTGCGTGCCTTCATTATGAGATGCATGCTCTGAATTTCCTCCCTTCCCATCATCTATTATCCATCACTAATGACAGGAGATATTGTTCTAGATGTTTTATTTAAAAATGAATTAGCTGTGATGGATGATGTAAGGAGAGTAATGTTAAGGTGGTGTTAGTTGGTCTAACAGAATATAACAGGAGTGACTTAGCACCTCTGCCATAAAATAAAAATTGCCTGTTACTCTAAAAAAACATTTATGTCCTTTTTGGAACATCTCGATAACTGCTTTCCTACAGCGTAGGTTTTCATTTTAAAGTATAACAATATCTAAAGTCGTCACTTAAAAGGATCTGCTGCAAAAAAAATTCAGTCAACATTTTGAGGCAAATAATACATTTTGCTTAGGATTTTCTGTTATTCTTTGGTTTATATCAATGGGAATTATGTCTCCAGCAAAACTGCATTACTTCTTTAGTTTATAACTACAGAAACAAAAACCAAAGGTTTGTGAGAGAGGTTGTTTGACAATGTGGGTTGAACATTTAACTGAAATGGAGGAATTGGTCAAAGATGAACAGCACAAATAAACAAAGAAATGTCTAAAGCTTACTGGGTAATACAAATAAGTATATATTTTTTTAGTTTACAGTGTGCTTTTTTGAATAAAGCAGGTGTATTGGTAGCAAGGGTGAGGAATTCCCACTGCACCAGGTATATTGTACCAGGAATTCCCACTGCACCAGGTATATTGTACGTTCTGTCCATATCTAAGGAGGATTCAGAAATTAAATGATTGCCCCATTGGTCAAACAATCTATTGCCAATCTAATCATATAACAGGCTGTTCTGCAGGGCTTACTTTCAGTCTCAAGCACCTGCATGCCAAACTGAATGCATCTTCATTCACTCAGACTCATAGCGTCCATAGCGTATATACATATTTGGGTAGCTGTTGTGTGATTAGTTTTGTAGTACATGGATGCAGTAATGATTTTGCATGTGAGGACTGCTATGGTCATGGTTCAGAAGTTTTCATAATGTCTAATAAAACAAAGGGCACACTGGCCTTGCTGGTGATGAATTATTTATGGTACAGTGTTAAATTCATCGGATGATGGTTGGTGGAGTAATGTTTAGTAAAGGCTAAGTGTCTTTCTAAACTGTTAAAAGACAAGCATATAAGCAATACATTTCTATGGGAATTGGTCTACAGATCCCCACTAAAATCACTATGTCCAAAGGGTTAAATCTGAAATATTTGTTGAAAAAAATGAGAAATATTACCTAAAACCCTAAAGTTTATGACTGTTTTGTCAGGGTTTAGGTGTCTGCTACAATGCTACAACCAAATTTGTTACAACCAAAACACAGATACACACTAAAGAACATTAAATACAATAATTAATATTGTTGAGGGAGTTATACAGTGGAATTTCTGAATATTTGAAAGAAGAAAATGTTCACTGCTGCTGACCAGTAAATGATCTAAGAAGGTCAGGGGTATAATTAGTGTTGCTTTGAGGTAAGTTGATATATGGTGAGTAATGGATTGGATTTTGCTTGGGTTACTGGTGCTCAGAGAGGAGCAAATAATCCTGATGGCTGAGTCTGTAGCTGAAAAGAGAGGTTCAAGTAATTGATCTCTCTTTCTGTTTCTATGATTTGAGTTGCTGTGGGCAAGAGTTTAGAGTAGGATGAGTTTTAGATGCATAAAGACAGAAGAACCACCAGCTGTGGTCTAGCATGCATGAAGGAAAGCATTATAGTCCAATATGGCAGAGGAAGTGACACTCAAAAAGAGATTTGTTCCAGAAGTGGCTACAGATAATGTCCAGATTTAAGGCACAATGAGTAACAGATAACACAAATGTCTCTCTGAAGATTTAGACTTTAGACTTACAAAACAAAATGAGTCAAAGCAAGATGAGTGCTCTCCTGGCTCCTGGATGCCAGGCAAACTTAGATGAATGATCCCACTGGAGAACCTTACAACAAATCTCATCAGGGACAAACGATTGCTTGGTAGAACATTTACATGAGGAAGTTGGTTTTGCTGATTACGCCGTACCAAATGCTCTATGTCCCAGGAGAGCGCAGCCACCACACATGAAGTTGACAAGATGTTGTCTGGTTCTTGCTTCTGCATCTTATAGTCAACCATTCAAGACAGCACATCTGGTTTAGTATTCTTGGAACCTGGTCTGTAGGTGAAAACTAAGTTGAATCTTGAATAGAACAGGGACCAACGGGTGTGACGTGGGGTCAACCTATTGGCAGACTATATAAAAGACAGGTTCTTGTGGTCAGTCCGAAATAAAAATGGTTGTGTGGAACCCTCTATCCAGTGCTGACACTCCTCAAAGCCAACTTAACAGCAAGCAATACCTGGTCCCCCACACTATAGTTTAGCTCAGCATTGGTGATTCTTGTAGAAAAAAAGCACAGGGCAGTAATTCATGTGTTTACAGTACTTAGTGTCCTGGGAAAAGGCTATTGCTGCCTCTGATGACCATTAGAACGGATACTTAACAGAGGTAAGTCTGTTAAATGGCTGAGGTACACGACTGTAGTCCTCGATAAACCGCCAATGAAAAATTGGCGAACCCCAGAAAACATTGAAGTTGCTCTCGTGTGGTGGGTTCCGGCCAATCTACTACAGCTTTGGTTTTAGCGTGGTCAGACCGGATCTTCCCATCTTCAATGACTAGCCCCAGGAAGTTAACTGTGGAGAGTTGAAAATCACATTTCTCTGCCTTAACAAATAGTATGTTTTCCAGAAACCATTGGAGGACCTGCCGAACATGACTGACATGTTCTTCCTTGGTTTTAGAGGACCATCCTTTTATAGGAGCAGCAGCAGATGAAGGTGATGCCATTCAGGTGTGAAGCTCATGGCTAAGCAGTGGGCATGACAAGTTGCCACACCTGCCAGCTGTTAGCTGACTCTCTGTGAAAACTTTCCTCCATTTTTCTTAACTGAGGTGGGTGTTTAGGAGAACAGATACGGGGGCACATCTCATTAATTTATCTCATCATTTGGGTGCTTTTACAACAGTCTGAGCTTATGCTGCTTAATGAGATGGTACAGAACAGATTGGAGAAGTTTAGCTGTGGATAGTCTTATCAGATGGTTGAATGTTTCTAAACGGCAGGTTTTTGCTAGTGTGGAAAACTTAATGAGAGAAAAATAATCGTCACATGTCCCATGTGTATGACCTTTGGAAAGATTAGCTGAACCATTTAAAAAGCTTACCTTATTCCTTAAATTCAGACCATCTATTAAGCAGGGGTCAGACACACATTTCTCTACTAATACATGTAACTATATTAAATTAGTTTCTTTTAGAATAATATAAAGATTGACATGTGTGTTTTTCCTGGTCTTTGTTTTAATAACATTATAATAGTGTTTTTCATTTGAATTCCTAAAGCTAAATTGTCTTATAAGAAAATATTGAAAATGTACTGATATTAAAGTGCCGTATTTATGAGATGTAATGTTTAACCGCCTCAAAGTCTCAGTTTTCTTTATTCCTTTATGTTGTTAAGATATAAATGACATAAAAGGGAGATGCTGCATGGTTTTCTTTATTTATTTATTTTTAAGTATGAGAATCAGTTAAGTGTGGTGAATGCTTTATGTCTGGAATAGAAAATGAGTCCAGGTCTAATGCAGATGAGCTCTGAATTGAGTCATTGCTGTAAAAGTCCATTAGCAACATCCCTACCTTAACATTATAGGAAACAGAGTCCACATCACATGCATTAGGCATCCTGGTGTTTATATATGTGGGAGAGCATAAGTTTAGAGCAGCACAAAAGACACACTACTTATAGATGTGGTTGGTATCTGATGTAAAATAGGAACATAGTGCATTTTGTTTTGTTTTTGTCCACCTTTGGCTGTGTTAGAGTCCCCCTGTTGGGGTTCCCCTCTGTGGTTAAACCCTTCTGCCTGACCTGTATGTCTTAGATACACAAAAACATGATGCTCGCACACACTTTTAACCTTCTTACCCCCCTCCCAGTTGTTCCCTTTCTATGATTTGCAGCAGCAATATTATAATATTTCTGTTCCTCATAAATCACAGTGACACCAAAAGGCCTTATTACACCTGAGTATAGGAACTTTCCAGCTTTGGCTTTTTATCTCTCTCCCTCTTATTTTTACTCTCCTTTGGTCCCTCCATTTCCCCTGGAGGAGAGACACACGGCTCCTCATCAGTGCAGGAGAACATCAACGGCAGTCTTGTCCCATGGGTGTGTTTTTTAACTCTCTCTAATTGGCATGTGCATCATGACACAAGAGTTCTTGTGTTTTTGCTCTCACAGCAACAGAAGACCTTTAGTGTGTCTAAATAACTAGCGCAGTCAGAATGTGACGGCTACATAAAACCAGCAAAAATAAGCATGAATGTGATAAGCTGGGAGGAGATACTAGAAACACTTGCTCATTTAGGAGTCTTGCCTTTAAGCAGTTTCAGAAATGACACGTATTAAACAGAATGTGTCACCCTGGTACCAGGTCCCAGCTGGCTGATCACTAATCTGTGTAAACCCTCACAGCTCTCTGAATCCCAGCGTGAGAGAGAAAGATATCTACCTTGTGATCTCTCTTCCTTTACACATAGAAACCAGAACTATCTCTTCTGACAATTTAAAGCTTGTTCACTTGTAACTAACTTATATGGAAAAGCAGCATTCGGCATTTTTTTCTGAAGTGGTGCTTGCTAGTGTTTCAGCTTTTTTCAACCTAGTAGATACATTTTGTTACTCTCTACCTGTGTTAAGGAGCTGAATTGGTATTCTTTGTTTATTGTGCCTTATTTGTGTTACATGTATCAATTGCAAAATGTCTTTAATCCCTTAAACTTTGCTATGCTTTGTCACATCACAACAAACTTCACAGTTTGACATTAACAGTTTAGGTCCTTGCAACACAAAGTAATACTTTATTGTAAAGTAAAAGGGAAATACTGCATGATTTGTATGATAACCAGTTAAGTTTAATGTGAATTTGTGTATTTATCCCCTTATAGTCTGATAGCCCTAAATGAAATCCGGTGCAGCTAACTGTGGTCAGAATTACCCTAATTTGTCAGTATTTGACACTAGTCTACTACATCTCAGTATGAATTCAGTTGCTTCGTGAAAAAGGCTTAGATGGTTTTATTCCCCCATTCCATTCTCTCCAGTTGGTCTGGCTGTACTCCAGCATACCAATTTCAAATGTTTTCATCACTATGTTTAACTTGTAGAGCCTATTTTTCATCATACCTATTCCCAAGCATGGCCAACTAACGCCAGTACCATTACTAGAAAAGCATTAATAGAAACATTTGAAAAATTCATTGGATGGGGTAGACACTTAGAGATATGATTGCGTAGAAATCTGAAGGAAAGAAAAATTAGGGTACAGTTAAAAAAAAAAGGCACATTTCATGGAGCATTGTGTAGTTCATCAGCTGACCACAAATAGATTACGACACAACAACAGACCTGAGATTCAAAAGTCTTCATTGTCTTGATACCGCCATTATAATAACCAGCTCATTATGCACATACAATACGCAGACACAAATTTAAAACACTGCAAGAAAAATGCAGAATGAGCAGCCTAACAGGAGACCTTCAAAATGTGAAAGACAAACACAGATGAAAAAGACAATGCATTGAATATTAAACACACTTCTTTAAGTCCTCGAACACCTGACTGATGAAGAGTTTTATTATTTTTCTATTAACAGTTATAATCAGCCAACCGTCAGCATCCATGCAGCTGCAGTTTTTAGGTTTTGTTTCCATAAATCTGGAGTTCATCAATAAGTTGCAAGAAGAAAGTCATCACTGAAAGAAAGCCATAACAAGTGTGCTTACTGTTTGCTAAATACCATTTATGTGTTCAAAATGTAATTATTTCTTTGATGCAAAATTTATGTAATCTAAAATTGGCATTTGAATGAACCCTAAAAATACCAACCCCACCATATAACAAGGAGGTGGAAGTATTATGCTGTGGGAAAGATTTTCTTTAGAAGAGAGAGGGAAGATAGTCAGACATGATAAGATCAAAGAAACTCTGTTTAACCCCAGAAGAAACCCAGTAAGCTGTAAGCATTACATTGAAGCAGAGATTCGCCTTTACGCGGGAGAAATTCACCCAGAGCTTCAAAGTTTAGCTGAGTCATTAATTATGTTCAAGATTAGCCTAGTCCAAGTCCAGACCTGGAACCTGACTGAGATTCAAACTGATTTCACAACACTTTATAACTTGTGATTCGACCTGAGCTATTGTGCAAACCAAAATGCATTAGATCTGTAAAATGTACCCCAAGTAATAGCATAAATGAATAACCCAATTGTGGTATGCACAGTGTAAGCCCTGCAGCGATGGTAGTGTTTGAATCGTGCAACAGACTGCCGGAGAGGGTGACTGTCATATCATCTGATCACACTGACAAAAATCACATTAAATTCCACTTTTATATTTTGTTTTTCTCACTGTTGCACTTCTTTTTTTTCTTACACCTGTTTTCACTCACAAATGTTTAGTGTTTGCAGACAAAAAACACAAGGTTCAAAAGGCATGTCGTTTTCTCAGTATTTCTAAATATAAACTAAGACTACTTAGATTTGAAGATATTCGTTTGATTTAGTTGAATGATGCTGAATGTTGATGATATTATTTCTACTATGTAGAGTATGACCTGCACTTTCGATGCCCCAGTTTTTCCTGGAGCAGACCTAAGTATTGACTGCGTTTTGGGAATTTAAATGAAGCCCATTATGTATCACCCAAAACACTGAAATAACAGAGCTCCTCTTATTTTACGAGCGGTTTGAGTTTCAACCAGCATACTAATATACATTTGTGGGTTAATAGTCCAGCAAACATGGCCAAGATTTCATTCATCTAGTTTTGTAAAGACAACCTAATTAAAGACAAGGTTGTCTCTTATATTCTGAGCAATGTGAAGGTTGAGGTATCAGCATCGATGAAGGTGCTGAAACAGCATAATAGTGCATGTCATAATGAATGCTTGTGCACCGTGTGTCATGCATGATGTGTTGACCGATGTGTTTTCAGGAAAATTCCAATTTTATACCAGGCATCACAGTGGCTGCACGGTTTGCAGCTGTGATGCAAATCATGATGCATCAGGATGTTATCTTAAAGGGGACCTATTATAAAAAAATGTATAATATGTATTAAAAATGTATTTTTTTGGCACATTTTTGTACTTCCATTTGGGTGTCTACTATGTCTACAATTAGGGCTGTTTCAAAACCCCAGGATTATTTTGTCATCATCTGTAGGATCAATTTTTTTAACTATTCAGACTGAACAGCAGTCTGAATAGTAATAAGTTATAACAATAATAATAAGTTTTGACTACTCGGTATGGAAGTACCATTTCACTCAATATAACAAAAAGTGTTTCTGAACAGGGTTACCAACTATAGCTTGTAAAATGACTTTTTCAAAAGCCACATAAAAACCTCATAAGAGCATTCCCTTCTTCATCCTTTGTCAATGTTATTATAGAGGACCAATCCTGCCATCATTAAAAAATATACAGAAATAAACAAAGGACTTAATAATATGAAAATTGGGTGAAAATAGCTAATAATATTAATCTGTGTATCATTAATTGCCACAAAATGATGAAGTGTAGACATTTTTAAACTATTTATCAATTAATCATCTAAAAATATATACTTTTAATTTTTCTTTCTTCTCGCTTTTACGCTTATTTTTAACACACTTATTTTCTGTTATACATTTCCTTGAAGTCTTTACTTTCTGTTTGTGTATTTATTGCAATTATTTTTTGTTTCGGATTTCGCCCCCAACCCTTTTATTTTTTCATATTTATTTAAGGCACAGCATTTTTAAAACATGTTTTTTTTTCCACTAGAAATAGTTCTTTAAAATTATTTTACCCTCCTATTACTGAAACAATTAATTATTTCAGCCTCTAATATTTCCCTGTGCCAGAGTTTTTGATGGTCCCTAAGTAAACCACCACGTGTGAGAAGAGGGAGCAACAGCGAGCGGCTGGTAGAAGTCTGAGCTCCTGAAACAGACTGACCATAAGCTGGGTAATGGATATTCAGCGGAGCTTGAATATCCAATATCCAACTGTAAACTAACATCACTGCAGTCAAGCTACATTGTCCAAGTTTTGCAACACAGCTGGGTCAGGATTTGTGTCAGTGTTTCCTACGAACTAAGCTTTGCGGTGATGATCTACCGCAGCCCGAAACATCTACAAAGGACTGAGCGAAAGTCCATATGCTTCAAATCTAAGCCTGTTTGTGTTTGCCATTACCCACATGACTAAGAATTTATTCAGATAATTGTTCAATTGTTGAAGGAAGGTTTTCTTTTTATGATTTTTGTTGCATTTACTGGCACATCGATTTATATTATTAGCTACTTTTTCACCCAAGTTTTAAATTAAGTGTTTCATTTATTTCTGTATGTTTTTTACTTTTGGAAGGGTTGGTCTGCAATATATTATTTGCTCTATCTTCCATTTTGATTTTTTTTTTTTTTTAAACATGTCTTAAGCTGTAGTCCGTCAACCTACGTTCTTGGGAAAGTTTTGTATTTACTGTTTGTTGAAAATCTGTATACAACTGAGATGTAAATACATTGTGTGTTTTGTATGCCTGTATGCATTTTAGCTGGTTGTGCCATAGGATCCAATCAGCTTCTGGGTCTCAGGGTAAACGATGTACGGCTTTGCATTTGCAATAAACACTGAGTTTTTATCCAAAAAATTTGATAAAATTGAAAGGAGCCTAAAACAGCTCATTCTGAAAGGAGCTCAAAATAAATGGAACTGAGTAGGTTAAATCTCATTATCTGAGAATGATGCAACACATTTTCTTTTTTTTTTAAAGGCATAGGTCCCCTCTAAATGAAAATGATTGCCCCAACTGTTAGGGACTATTCTCTCTTCCACATCTTAGGCATGGGATAGATCTATGCACAAACCTTGACTTGTAGACATACAATTACTGCAGTTTGGAATTAATTTTAAAAATGTGAGCAAATACTAAACATCAAGAAGCTGTGAAAATACCTCTGGATTGAGGGCCCATTAGCCTATGTCTTATCCTGTGCCGTCTTGCCCAACAAACAGCCGATCCTGTGCTTCACTAACAACCTACTGACAACCCCTGCCCTGGGGTGATGCTTAGTGTGTGTCTTCTTAGGACTGATGCAGACCTCTGGAGCCAAGTCCACTTTCCCTTTGCCACTCTGTGTTGCAGAGTTTTTGTGTTCTAACCTCTCTTACAATTATGGGCCTAAAGGTGACAAACTCGCTCACATACACCACCCTAATACAAACACAGCCACAAATAATGCAAATAGTTAACAATTCAAACTTACAGTTTAACAAAACATTTATCATTTGTAAATAGTAATCTTGCTAATTGCTTAATAAACAGAGATGTTTCAGCCAATAGTGGCTTTGGGGAAAGTTCATGGCAGGTGACCGCCCACCACCAACCATTGACTGGGAACAGTGGCGTGACAGAGATTTTTTGGGGCAGGTGCTCAGGTTGGAATAAGGGCACCTTCTATGTCGCATGGGGCCAATAACAAACACAGCCCCATGCTGATGTATTAACGATAATCCGCAGTCCATATGTAGCAATGCCAGTTTGGTGTCAATTAAATAAATAACAATTTCAAATCCATTGATATAAATCCCAGGATTATTTGGTATATATGACTATTTGCAGATGAACTAAGATTTACATTTAAAATATGAAAAAAACAACTTTTTATCATATTTCAAGTGCATAATATGTAATAATCTTATTTCAAGGTTAAAAACTGATTCCGCTGAGATATCATCTTATTTCCCTGTTTAGAAGGGGGACAGTTATTTTCAGTTATTTTAAGTCTAATATGTTAATAAACACAGGAATTTAAAATTCAGCTTCATCTACACACCCCACTTTAGAACCTTATTAAAGTTATTTTTAAGAATTTTGATCATTTGGCCTTATGTTTGCTTTTAATGAAATGTTTAACAGACAATTGGTAACTTGTGTGTGTAGTTGTCATACAAAAGTCAAATAGATGGCATCAGGGAGTCCCTGACAGCAAATCAATAATTACATCTATGAGATGCTTTAAGTAACATTTTTTTCTAATTTAATGAAAGAGTTGCATTTTAAGCCATTTCTTGGTGTCTGGTAGAGGCCACTAAAGGTGAAGTTAAATGCGCTTGTTTTATTACGTGGACGGTTAGCTGGCTCTTCACCAGGGCAAGGCTCTATTGAGGTGGTGCTTCACGTCTCGTGAAGAAAAATTACAAAAATCTAGACTCCTGGTTTGATAGGCTTCAAAATCCATAAATGGTATTTTGGGCAAAAGACTAAAAAGGTAAAAAGGAAAAAAAGGATTTCACTGCAACTGTCAATCAATGTACCCATCTGTCCTTCCTTCCACCAGTCTTTAATAACATCTAAAGATAATTAACAGGGAGGAAAAAAAGAAGGTCTTTCCATGCAGTGTAAGAGCCAAGTTTTAACAATTATCACTTAAGGTACTTCAAATAAATGACACATTCGTTCACAACTGCGTTGATTTTTTTTTTTTTACAAGACCAATTATTTTGGCAGACTATTACTTTGAATCAATCAAGCAGAGAAACCTTTAAAAGTTCACCGTTTTACCTGCTATACATGCACATGACTGATGAAAGGGTTTTTTGCCTTTCAGTCTTGTTAGTAAAGCGACCACAAACAGCAACAGCTGGGTTCATGGAGAGTCTCTGCTGCATGAGTCAGTCTAAACCATGCTTAAAATAAATACTAGCTCTCAGGTTTCCAGGCTTGTGAAAGGAAATGGTCAGAGGGTAAAATCAAGCATTGTCTGGTAGGGACAGTATCTGAGCCCATTCTAAATACATTTCATTGGATGTTTGTGGGATTAATGAGCTAATAACAGATTTAGCTTAGATATTTAATCTGATTTATCTAAAGCAGGAACACCAATAGTATGTGTTGCATTTAGTGCAAATCCATGTGTGTCACATCACATGACTGCAAAATCTATAATATTGAAAAATTTATTCTTATTATTCTGTGGTTATTTGCTCACAGATTGCAGTTGTGGAATTTTCCAAATAATGGAGGAAATATGTTTTCTTGTCCAGTGACTGTCTGAGTCTGCAAAATCGGAAAGTTGTGTGAAAAAACTCAACAAAAGAGTGATGATAGCGTCAAAATGTGGAGAAGCTGACATTTCCAACTATGAGAACTGACAAGTCTGCAACTTCTTAAGCCTCATCTGTCACCTGTGTCCAACCCCATGATAGCATCTGTCAGCTGTCAACTGTACAGTACAGCAACAAAACAGCCTCTTATCACACTGTTTTTGCCCTATATGCTGTTCTTGATAAAAACGGTGGTGTCTCCCTGAATGGAAAGTTACAATTGACTATAATAAAATTGACTATAAAAACACTGAATAGACGGTGCGTTCCCTTCCCCCATTCCATTATCTGTCTTTATTTTCCATGCCCTACATTGCTAGTCCCAGTGAGTGACAGGGCATTCGTCATACTTTCCTTGTCCTCCTTTAAGTGCCCACAGAGCGGAGGAATCACACTGCAGGATGACATTGTCTCTAATAATCTTGCTGCAGATGACACTGGGACAGTTCATCAGCCGGAGGATTCAAGCTCAAAGTTAATTTGACTTCCTTTAACTTAACTTGCTCTCATGTCTTTTATTTCAACAGCACTGTTTTTCTTTAACATTCTGATTTTTTTTTATTTTTAAGTAAATTTTTCCTATTATTTGTGCAACCTTAATCCTAATATTGTTTTAATGTGACTGCAAAGGGTTTGTATTCTTAGAGAAAACTGGAGTTTCTTGTTTGGAGTACTGTTTCACCAAAGGTGCACCACTGCCCCCAAGTGACCGGCTGTAAAAATGAAGGGGGAGCAGATCTTGATTATTTTCTTTTCAGGTTGATTTTTTTTTTTGGTATAGTTTGATACAGACTGATACTTTTTGCGACTCTGCTTTCTTGTAAGATGTGTGACTAGTCCAATTATTTTTTTTTCTTTTTTTACAGGGAACATTAACTTTTTCTTGAATTCAGTTTTCATGATATAATGGCTGATCTGTTTTTAATCATGTTTAGCACTCAGGACAGTAGTTTTGAGAAATATGTGGTTCACTATTACAAGGAAGGAAATCCAAATCCAAATGAAATGGCATCCCTTTTACTCAATATGGCTTTTATAATAGCTCAAAATTATACACACACACACACACACACATATATATATATATATATATATATATATATATTTCAGGATCAGTCAGACTGGATGGATCTGTTACTATTAAATTACAATATCCCTTACTTGTCTTTTACTCTGCAAATTATACTCATGTACATCCTTTTATCAAACCCAGTGTAATGTAACCATATCTGTAAGTTTAGGGTCTTTATCGTGTTGGATGATAGACCTTTGGCTAAAAATGAAAGTCGCTGCAGCCCCATACAGTTTTTCTTCTGGATTTCCCTGTTTAGCTCAGTCCATCTTCACATTAACACTGTCATTCTTCTGTACTAAAGAAAAAACTTCCCAAAACTATCACCACCACCATGTTTTACAGTGGGTCATGTTTTAGCAACGCATGCAGTGCAGGTTGTCTTGATACTTCCCAAACATTTCTTTAATCAGGCCTTCAAGTGATACCCTGGCTTGACCTAATTATAATGTTATTGTGTGTTGTTTGTATAATATTAATTCATTAACACAATGGGATATTTGGAAAAAAAACTGCATATAATCTAAATAAAAAAATACATATAGTTGAACAATGGTTCGACCTAATCTTAACCATCATTTGAAATGTTTTCCCTTTTGTGTCCACATATCTAGTCTAGGTAAATCTGAAGAGAATAGATATAAATTAAAAATACCACGTTTTAATGCTATTTAGATTTCCCATGATCTCAACAACAGTCTTTATGAAATAAGGCTATAAATTGTTTAGTTTGAAACGGCAACTATCATTTCAAGAAATCAAAGTTCTACATAGAAAAAATCATTTTGTTTAAATAAGGGAGAGACCTATACTTCCCTCCATCAGTCTTTCTGCCGTACAGCAGCATCTGCAGATGGCTCTTCTGTCCAGAGCTGCAGAGGAACAAGAGCAGCCTTGTTGCTCTAGGTTTGTTTGTGTGTGAGAGAGCGAGGGTTTTTTCCTTCTTTCTAATTACCATGTGCGTCACAGCAAGGTAATGTGTGTGCTTTCCCTGCAACAAGAGATGTGCAGCAAATATAATTGTTGGCAAGGGTATAGAGTATCACTCCAAATACTGGAACACAATCAACCTCAAAAAGGACTATCTCTTTTAATCAAAGACCCTGAAAGAAAAAAAAGAGGGAGAAAAAACCCCTTTAATAATAAAGAAAGAAAAATCTCAAGGTCACAACTAATTCAACAATGACAATCAAACAAAACATATATCAATGTTTGTTTTTTTATATATAGTATGTGTATCCAAAGTGTATCCATATATAAAATAGACCATCCTACAACCATTTGCACATTTTGTAAAGAAGTGCATAAAACCTTAAAAGTATCTGTCTCTTATTTCAGCGGCATGATCTCACAAAAGCATCATGTTTAGTTTGAGTACTAGGTGGAAAGAGAAAAATCCAGATTAACATTGTATTCTATTTTTTTGTTGTTGTTGTGTTTTGTTTTTTTTGCAGCCATTTTTTTGGCATCCCAAAGATTACACCAGCTCCATGTTCACAGTGAAGCAATGGAATAGTTCAAATAGAAACCTCTGCTTCACAATTTGCATAGTATTATGGTCAGACAACACAAAGATTAAACTATATTTTCACAAAGACAAAAACGATGTTTGGAGAACTAAAGCTTGAAAAACTAAAAACACTAAAGGAATCTCTAGCATGTCTATGTAGCGCCTACCTTTCCTACACAAGCAAAATCAAAAATGGGATCACATGCAAACATTGGCTAAATTTAAATATTTTTTAAACCATCAAATGTATTTCAGAATTATTTGATTAGATTAGCAGTATGTGTTTTAGTGTAAGGTTTAATTTCTTCATGACTATTTTTTTTTTTATTATTCTTAAAATAACAAACCAGGGCATGCTTTGGCAGCACACCGATGTATAGAGGCATTGGTCCTCCGCGACACGGGTGACCCGGGTTCGAATCCGCTCTGTGGTTTTTTTCCCGCATGTCTGTTCCCCTTTCTCATACCCCCTCTCATAATAAATAAATAAAAATAACAAACCAAAGTACTCTATGATCCTCTATAGTGGTAAATAGGCCATACTTATGCTGGTTTTTCAAGTCAGGATACTTGATTAAGTCGTTCACAGCTGTCCTGATGGTCACTGACTGAAGCAAGGCGCCACCGGGCCTTCTGACCACCATCAGTAGGTGAAGTGCAGGTTAAGTGTCATGCCCAAGGACACAACGAGACTGAAATTATGGAGAAGAAAATCTAGTAAGGGCTTTTGGATAGAAAATAAGAAAAGTTTTCTTGAAGTTTTGAATAGGAAAACATGATTTACACCAGTTTCAGACCAGTCAGCAGAATTTCACTTTCGTTTTACCCAATGGGCAAAATAGACAAACACGTTCTGAATATAAGTACAGCCTGAATTTTGAATTAAGACTGCTCTATATCTGTAAATCGACTACTATAATCACCTCAACATGTTTACAGTTTAAAGATTAAAGAGTCATTACGGAATTGTTGTACACATCCCTAATCTTCAACCTTTCTCCACAAAGCTGACAGATCAGCTCTCAATATACTCTAAAGTAGAAATAGTGAGTGATGTTACTGGGTTGCAGTGGATTGAAGAGTACAAACAATTTCAGGATGTAAAGTGAACTGCTTCACTTTCAGCGCTGCAGATCATTTCTACAGAATAGAATGAAAGAGAAGATGTCTTTATTGTACTCTGGTACAGTCTTCTAAAATTGCACAGAGTTGGGATTGACAGATTGTTGGCTGATGCCAGCCCAAGAGAGGGTTAAGAGGTGATAATCATGAAGAGTAGCAAACACAGTTAGAGGGGAAAATATCTGTTGCAGTTTCTCGTGGCAAAGATAAAGCTAATGCTTCAGTCAGAATATATTATAACAACAGCTAGTTAGAAACGGGAATAAAGAAACAATCTATATAATAAATTGTATGAGGGTAGGTCATAAAGGGCTATACTGTGTTTTATTTGAGGTAGGGATGAAGAAACCTGAAAAATTTGAAAATTATCAAATAAACTTCACCATCCACTTTGCATCATTTATTTGAAATAGAGAGATTGTTATTTGGTGAATTTCAGTCACAATAGCATTTAGCAGGGTTAACCAGCACAGGAGATGCTTAGACTTAGACAGATTTTATTTTGTCATTTTGTACACACAAGAGTAAACAAAAAGAAATTTTGTAGAGTAAGTACAACTCTCTAGACTATTTAATTTTTTTGTGCAGCTTGATAAAGGTAAGCAGTAGTGATAAAAAAAAACAAAAAACATTGTGATTAAAAAAAGTGATATAAACATATTACTGTATAGTTACAGTTCCAACATTCAGGTTTTGTTTTTTAAACCCATTTTACAAAACATTTAGCAGGCTAATGGCGGGGGGGAAGAAACTGTTCTGGAATCTGCTGGATCCGCATCAGCTGCTTCGAAGCCTCTTCCCAGAGGGCAGCAGGGAGAACAGTCCATGGTGGGGGTGTGAGGGGTAATTTATAATGTTACAGGCTCTGGACATGCAGCACTGGGATGAAATGTCTTTTATGGAGGGACTCGGAGCCAAAATTATCCTCTCTGCTGTTCTCACCACTCTTCTCATCTTCTTCCAGTCTGAGGCGCTGCAGCCTCCACACCACACAGTGAGACAGCTGGTCAGAACGCTCTCTATGGTGCTTCTGTGGAAGGTGGTGAGGATAGGTGGGTGCAGGTGGGCTCTCCTCATCCACTGCAAGTGCTTTTGTGCCCTTTTGATCAGTGAGGTGGTGTTTACATCCCAGGTGAGGGTGTCTGTGATGTGCACCCCCATGAATTTGGTGTTGTTGTTTTAAAATACGGGTATATGTAATTAATTAATTGATTAATTGACATTAAAGATTACAGATACAGTGGAGATTAAAGATACAGAAATGGTGGCAATTACATTAAGCTTACAATGAGGAGGTTACACCAGACAGTTTGGTGGTATGTACTGATTCCAAAGCAGTTTTAGAAAGTATTCACAGAGAAGGAAATGATAGAAAAATATTAGAAATCCAGCAGAGTCTATTTA
>NW_015151165.1:223898-235482 GCF_000732505.1 Cyprinodon variegatus | reverse complement strand
TGTTCAGATTAGTAAGACTGCAAAAATAGATACATAAAGGTAATTTTAAATCATAATTATTGTGCTTAGTAAGTTGTAGAGAGAAATACAATCAGTTTTTTTTTTATTGTAGATTGTTTTTCTAAGTTTTACAATTACTAAAAAATAAAATACCCCTCTTTAAATTGTTGGGTACAACTATAAGTTTCCTTTTTTGACTATAAGAGTCAAAAATCAAAAACCTCTTACATTCTCAGTTTTACTGCAATTGACTAAAAACTATTGTTGCAAAACTTTTTGCATTGTAACTTGGGGGGTTTTATAATTGTAGATCTTTCACTATTACAATTTTTTTTTACTCCTCTTTAAAAAAGTACAAGTGCACAGCTTGTGCTTTGTGAGTCACACTTAAAGAAAAAATCTCTTAATAATTGAACATTATTGTTCTCAAATTGGAGAATTTTACCTCTGCTTTGAACAGGGAGTGTTTTTTTTAACTCACAACCTCAGGATTCAAAGCTCTATGCCCTAACCACTAAGCTGCCACCCCCTTGCTTTTTTTTAGTTTTGCTGCACTTAATCTAAAACAAATGTTGTTACTTAACCCTTACATGTCCATGAATACGATTCCTGGAATCTGCTGCTCTGAGTCACAAATTCAGCTTTACAAGTTGCACCTTCTCCTTACTATTGTTACTAATTTCATTTTGGATTAGAGCACAGGTGTCAAAGTGGTTCCAGAAAGGGCCGTGTTGCTGCACGTTTTCTTTCCAACCAAGCAATAGCACACCAGACTCCATTCATATCATCAAGTTATCATGTTTAGATTGGACTCACTTGATGAGATGACTGGAGTCTGGTGTGCTATTGCTTGGTTGGAAATTACTTGGTTGGAACCACTTTGACACCCCTGGACTAGAGCAACACTGAGTACTACACAGAGCTAATCATCTACAATAACAAAACCTTTTTATTTATCATCTACAATAACGAAACCTTTTTATTTAATTTCTCTATACAGCTTTGACTCCACAGTTACAATGCACAATTACTTATGATTTAAAATCACCTTCATACAGAGATGCTTAAACACTTAAAAATCTAATTATACCCCATTCAACCTTCTTTCATTTTTGTCACACTACAAGTGCAAACTTTAATCTTTTTCCACAAAGGCATGTACAATATAATTGATTGAATGAAAATTCTAATAATTACATAGAAGAAGGTTGTCTGAGCAAGTTTATCCCAAGCTGAACTTTTTGGCCTACATAATTAGATCTGTGCATGGCAGTAAACTAATGCTGCTACCTGATCATAACAGCACACCATGCCAACAGTGAAGCATGGCGGTGGCAGCAGTTTGCCATTTGCTTTAGCAGGAAGCTTATGAAAGCTGAAGGAATATTGAAGAAGCTGAGACTGAGATTGAGTCCTGATCTACATACAAATGGGAATGCATTGGAAGGTTTCAGGAATCAATGTTTGTTGATGTTTTGCATCCAATACAAATTAGCTTCAGCTATAATGGCAAATATTTCCTCCTCTAGATGTAAAAAAAGCTGATCGATACACGCAAAAAGCCTCAGGATTGCTGGAACTGGGCTGGATACAAATACATGCATACTTTTACTATTTAAATTTTCTTCTGTGTTAATCTGTTACTGGGTTCTTCATTTCCATTCCTTGATGTCTGGTATCATGCACCTTTCAGATGTGTCTCTGCTTGGCAGTAATGAGAGATTAAAGTTCTGCTACAGATCAGTTTTTTGATTCAGGTCATTTGAAGCATAGAATATCTAAAAGTGGCATTCTACAAATTGACTGTCAGAATAGTTGAAGCTAGAATAATTTTCCCTATGTGCATTTAAATAACAAAAGCATACATCAACCTACTACTAATATTACCCAAAATGACTTTGCTGCAAAAGTAACTACACGTTTCAGGAAACATTGTGTACAGAAGTTAGAACTTCAATAGGAATCCATCATTCATACTTTTTCTTTGTGAAACCCTAATGTTTTAGGAAAACTTTTTTAATTAAAGGAAACCACATGTCTAATTTGTGTTGCTTAAACACTAAAGTAACTTTATTTTTTTTCCTTCTCTTTGTAAGAGAGTTCTAAGGAGGACAATATTTCCGTTCCTGCAGCAGGGGGCGGCGAAGAGTCCAGGGGCTGGTGGTTTTCAGACATTCAGGCTCGGAGCTTCAGTGCCCAGCAGCAGTGTGAGTCGAGCCTTGGCCTCGAGGAGAGCATAGCGACTGTGAGGGAAGCTGTGAAGACTCAAGGCCCATTTGACGGCGTCCTGGGATTCAGTCAGGGAGCTGCCTTTGTTGCCATGCTTTGCTCCCTGCAGGAGCAAAAGCTGGAGCCGGATTTAAACTTCCGCTTTGCCATCCTGGTTGCTGGTTTCCGCAGCGCGTGTGAGGAACACTTAAAGTTCTACAAAGCTCCGCTCCAAATCCCTTCACTGCATGTATTTGGACTGGAGGACAAGGTCATCCCTGACAACATGAGTAGGGAACTTCTCTCCTCCTTCCAGGACCCTCAGGTCCTCATACATCCTGGAGGTCACTTTGTTCCAGCTGCAGGGGCTCACAGGCAAACGTATCAGGACTTTCTGAAGACCTTCCAGTAAACGTGTTTGTGCAAGTTCCAGTAACATCACAAAACCACTGTTGTCACAAGCTTCAACAGAAAAAAAAACTGAAGCATTAATGTTAACATTTGGATCTCAGTCCAGATACATTTTGGATAAAAAGATCTGGATCGAGATCTGAGTTTTAAGCAACCTTTTATCTGCTACATCCAAAAAATGTGCATGTAATTTTCTCAGGGAAAATATAAAGAAAATTAAAATATTGTTTAAAATTATGGTCTGTCTTATGTAATGCTGCATTTGAAGTCCTAAAGATGTGTTTATTTCACATAAATACAATGCAAATAAGTGACTAATTATAAATGACATCCATCCATCCATCCATTATCTGACATGCTTGTCCCAAGTGGGGTCACAAGGGGTGCTATCTCCAGCAGTCAATGGGTGAGAGGCAGGGTACCAGTCCATCGCAGGGCAACACAGAGACACACAGCACAAACAACCATTCACACACACACACACACACACACACACACACACACACACACACACACACACACACACACACACACACCTAATTTAGAGAAGTCAGTTAACCTAAAAGTCATGTTTTTGGACTGTGGGAGGAAACCAGAGTACCCAGAGAGAACCCACACATGCTCAGGGAGAACATGCAAACTCCATGCAGAAAGACCCTGGGCCCGGAATTGAACCCAGAACCTTCTTGCTGCAAGGCAGCAGTGTTACCCACTGTGCCACTGAGCAGCCCTAATCTAATTATAATAAATAATTCAGAATATACAGAAACTTTTAGGCCATCAACTGTAGAAGATTCCTAGAAGGGAATCACCCCAACCTTACATAGGTCAACATGAATGTTTCTTTCAGGCTTTATAAAGGCTAAGATAAACGGGCACATATGACAAAAGCCCACAAGAGGAGCCAAATGCCAGGTGCTGGTTGTCAGAGCAGCCGCCCGAAACTGCAAAATCAGACAAAAAAACCTGTGCACTGCCCGAATGACTGAACTACAATGACCCTATATTCATATTTGTGTGGGACAGTGTGGCATTTCTCACTTATGTCCTGCTGTCCCACAAAGCCAAACAATGTTCCTCATTTCCCTGAGTGAAATTAGAAAAGTTTAAAACTGTTTAATAGGTTACTAAATGCTAGGACACAAGAGCTGCAGTGATTGTCACAGAGCGGTGCCAGGGCTGTGGGGCTTCTAGATGCATACAAAAATCATAGAGTCAAATCAATGAGACATTATGATCATTGACAAACAGCAAAGGTCAGCCGTAGTG
This sequence comes from Cyprinodon variegatus, assembly GCF_000732505.1. NCBI lineage: Eukaryota > Metazoa > Chordata > Actinopteri > Cyprinodontiformes > Cyprinodontidae > Cyprinodon > Cyprinodon variegatus. The sequence goes on along the minus strand of NW_015151165.1, from coordinate 231,594 downwards.
ATCCATGAAGATCATTGATTTGTGTTTTCTGGTTTTGGTTCTTTATTATTTTTTGTCCATTTTTATTAATTACTGTAATAAGAAATCTAAGGAAAGAATATATTATTTATTTGAAATATATTGTATTGAGCTGTCTTGTGAAACATTAGTAAAAACAATTGCGCTATGGGTCTGCTTTTCCTTAGCAGTGACAGGGAAGCTGTTCAAAACTAATTGGAAATTAATGGAGTAAAATACAGGACAATCCTGGAAGAAAATCTGTTGAAGGATGTAAAAGGCTTGACTTGGTTGAAGATCCTTTTCCAGAAAAGCACACAAACTAGAGCTTTAGTGCTATTGGTTTTATGTCAAAGCAAGTAAGAATATGTTAAGATTTCAAAACGGATATTCTCAGAAACCTTTCATCCGATTCTGACTGAGCTGGAGTTTTTTTTTTAAATATAGAAGTAGTAAAAGATATGGCATTTTTATGAGCATTTTTTCGACTTAGGCTTTAAAAGCTTACTTTTGAAAACCATTTCTGGTTTCAAGTTGTGAAAATAAAATTATCTTTTTACAACTCGTTGCATGTTTTAGGAATTGTTATATTCACATTTCAGACATCTCATCAACAGTTTCATCAACAGGTTGGTATGAACATTTTGTGTATTTCTTTCCCTTTTACCATTTTGGTCAGATCCTCTCTTGTTTATGAAAACCACATGACACCAGTGGACGCCTGACATTTTGGGGGGGGTTTGGTAACACTTGAAACAAAATTGTTAAAAGGTTTCAAAGAATCTTTAATAGAACCACAGTAGAAACCTTGATTTATTAAATATGACTGCACAGAGCTTGACTTACCACAAACATCCTGGGTCTCGGGGAGGGCACTTTGATTTTTGTTGATAAATGGAAAGGTAACACATGGACAGGTTTGTATGGTGGCTGAAACTACACAGGGTTCAAGTACGTGTTGTTCTTTTGTAGCTGAAGCATGTGCACGTAAGGCTACTCTCGTTCAATTGTTTCCAGATGTGTGCTCTCTGCCTCTCTCTTCTCTACCTCGTTCTCCGTTTCATCTTATCACAGATTCTACCTTAAAACAGACTGGCCTCAGCATCTTCCCTTCCATCTATGTTCTGCGTCATAGAAATAGAACTCGAGCATGTGTTTCCCTCACCTCTGACATGTCTTTAGTTCATCTAGGTCAGATGAGATCTCTCACCTAAAAGACCTTTGTTTTTCAGGAGTTCCCTTCAGAATTTCCCAGCAAAACTAGAAGTTTCCTTAGAATAACATTTATTTCGGCAGCATTCTTAATATTCTCAATAATACACTGCTCAAAAAAATGAAAGGTACACTTTGAAAACACATCGTATCTCAATGGGGGAAAAAATCATGCTGTTCATTTATACTGATATGGACTGGGTGATGTGTTAGGAACAAAAGGATGCCACATCATTTGATGGAAATAAAAATCATCAAACTACAGAGGGTTGAATTCAAAGACACCCCAAAAATAGCAGTGAAAAATGATGCGGCAGGCTAGTCCATTTTGCTGAAATTTCATTGCAGCAACTCAAAATATTCAGTAATTTGTATGGTTCCCACGTGTGTGTATGCATGCTTGACAACGTCGGGGCATGCTCCTAATGAGACGACGGATGGGGTCCTGGGGTATCTCCTCCCAAGCTGCCTGCATACTCTCACCACATGAGGCCGGACATTGCCGTGCACCAGGAGGAACCCAGGACCCACTGCACCAGTATAGGGTCTGACAATGGGTGCAAGGATTTCATCCCGATACCTATTGGCAGTCAGAGTGCCGTTGTCTAGCCTGTATAGGTCTGTGCGTCCCTCCATGGATATCCCTCCCCAGACCATCACTGACCCACCACCAAACTGGTCATGCGGAACGATGTTACAGGCAGCATAACGTTCTCCATGGCTACTCCAGACCCTTTCACGTCTGTCACATCTGCTCAGGGTGAACCTGCTCTCATCTGTGACACCCAATTCCGGTGTTCTGTGGCAAATGCCAATCGAGCTTCACGGTGCCGGGCAGTGAGCAAAGGGCCCACTAGAGAATGTCGGGCCCTTAGATCACCTCATGAAGTCTGTTTCTAATTGTTTGGTCAGAGACATTCACACCACTGGCCTGCTGGAGGTCATTTTGTAGGGCTCTGGCAGTGCTCCTCCTGCTCCTCCTTGCACAAAGGAGCAAATACCAGTCCTGCTGATGGGTTGTAGACCTTCCACAGCCCTGTCCAGCTCTGCTAAAGTAACTGCCTGTTCTCTGGAATCTCCTCCACGCTCTTGAGATTGTGCTAGTATACACAGCAAACCCTCTGGCAATGGCACTTTTGATGTGCCATCCTGGAGGAGTTGGACTGCCTGTGCAACCTCTGTAGGGTCCAGGTAGCACCTCATGCTAACAGTAGTGACAGCAACCGTAGCCAAATGCAAAACTGACTATGCCTAGAGAGGGCCGCTGCAGACAGGCTGCCGTTAGCTTCGGAGCTCCGCTGGTGGCTGCGGTCCTCTCAAGTTTGGAACATTTTCTTTTAAATTACGCATTAAATCTGTGAATGGGCCATATGGTGATGATTAAAAGTATAATGTTCTCACCTCAAATAATCTTAAAACATATTTTTATTGAACAACAGCAACAGAAAAGAGAACATTTAACTTAATACTCTGAGCTCTGTGAGTGAAGAAGATGGGCCGCCAACCAATGAGCAGAAGGTGACTCTCTAGGACACGCCCCCTCCTCATTTGCATAATGAGGCAGAAATGCATATAGAAATGTAAAAACTACAGTCAGAAATAAATAGCATGGAAGAAATAAATAGGGTAAAAAAAATGCAAAGGAAGAATAAAACAGACATGCACATAAATAAATACTTAAAAATATAAGTAATTAAAAGATAAAGTTCAAGATTATAAAGGACAAAAAAAATAAGGTAAAAATTACAAAGGGAAATAAATAAAGAAGTTAAATAAAAGAGTTATATACATATATGTCTCACTGTGTAATTTAATTTCTACTTACCGGTACATTTATTTGTTTATTGTATTTTTGGTGGCCATTAATTGTATGCTTATTTATTTATTGAGCATTTATTTATTTCTGTATTTATTTTTAAATATGGCAGAGTGGGTCCTCCATAGAGCTGAACCACCAAAATAGGTGTAATATAAAATAGAGGGTACCCACACAGGGAGAGGAAGAAAACAACTAATATTTCATAACATATGAATATTTCTTAGTGGTAATATTTCATCATATATACCTATGGTTGACTTTTGAAGGCTTACAAAAGGAAGCATGATATGCGGTCTAAACAACAGTAAAGCATTGAATTGTGACTGCAGTGACAAGTTTGTTTTTGACAGATTACTCTCAAAATCTCAGTTTTTTCCTTCTCAGAACAAAAAGTTTAAATCCTTAAATATAATCAAAAGTAGGCCACAAAAAGCCATTTCTTCATACTCTCCAACATTTGATAAATATTAGGTGTTAATTAAGTAAAGAGATTCCTTGCACAATCATAGGACTTCCCATTAAATGTTGTAGTCTTACAGTAAAAAGTTTTTTTGGGGGTGGGGTTTTATTACTTTAATCCATGGTGAAGATGTATAATGTTGATCAATAATTCATTTCAGTGAATAATCAGTCAGTTATTATTAAAGCTTCAACAAATAATTCATACCTGTGTTTATATAGATTCCAACCTTAAAACATTTGATAGGAATGTCTTGGTGCTTCTTTTTACATATTAGCCATGAAAAGAATTTATCATCCAAACTGAAGAATGACGTTTTTTGTTAGACTAACTTATCTAAAAGCCTTAATGTTATATAAGCATGATCACACTATCCTTTTGAGACAATTGGGTGGTCTTGTGGTTGCAAAATTAGTCTGTTAACATAAAATTCCACATAAAATACTTCACTTCAGCTCCATCTTTTTGCTGCCACTCAACTTAACTTTTCACCTGTTTTTTGGCATTTTATTAGTTGCAAACATCTGGGGTTCTATTCCACCATTTCAGCTGCTCACATTCATTCTCCTGGTCTCCCTTGTGGCCCCTGTGTCCCTCCAAGACCTTAGAACAGACACACACACACTCTCATACACATGGTTTTGATAACAAGTGGAGTGCAATGGAGAGAGTGAGTGAGGAAAAGGGAAACAGTAAAAGAAAAACACAGGAGGGTCACCCTTGCCAGTAAGTTTTACAACAGAGCTGTGACTCTCTTCTCAGGAATCCGTTCCTCCTGTTGCACAACAGCCGGGAAATAATGGAATCAGAGACAGAAACGGATGAGGGTGGAGCTACCCGCCGTTTCTCTTCCATGCTTTGCCCCTCTGTGGCTAAATTGGGGGAGTAAGGGCAGATTCAACTTTTCTCCACAACTAAACTATCCCCTTTTCCCTCTTCTTTTGCCCTGGCAGAATTTTTTTCTTGGGGGTGGTGTAGCAGGGCGATGGAGGGGTGTGTCAGGGCACAGATGGGCTCTATTTTGATTATGGAGCATTTGTTGTTATGGGAGATGGGAGAGAGGGGAGGGAAGATTTGGAGCAGTGCGTGTCTATAAAAGAGCAGAACTTAAACTCCGAAGAGCCTGATCATCCCACGGGCCAGGACAAGGAGATGAATGAACAGAGCCGACAGCTCTACCTGGGATAAAACCCTTGATTTGAACTTGTCCAGCTGACAACTTCACTTTTTACCACCTGGCCACACAACTACTGGATTTACATGAATTTTTTAAACCACCCACTTTTATTTTTGGCCGATCACAATCAAGTGGATGCCTATTATTATTAAGCTTTTAATTCACCTGCTTATATGCTTAAACTGCTTTGTGCTGCATAGGATAGGAGATGTGGCCTGTATAGTAGTCTTAAACTTGGATTAAAATCATGCCTCTCTGCTCTGTCTATGTCTATGGATGAGTGACCTTCGTAGTGAAAAGGCATGCCTGCACAGTTAACCACAGAAGAGGAAAAGAAGCCTCACACTGCGACGATCTGCTGTATGTCTGGCACATGTGCTGCACACTGAAAGAACAGATGGGAGCCTATTTAAAGGTGTCAGTTGAGTTACTATTTTAAGAAAAGAAACAGCAACAGAAGAAATCAGCTGATACCAATTAATGACATCAAACTGGTTTGAAAATTGATATTGTAAGATTTCTGCAAATGTTTACGAGTCTAACATGGGTGTGTTTGTGGGTGGGATACCGCTTGTGCTTTTCCCTCTGTTTGGGTGAACTTTGGTCCTCTTATATTTCTCACATAGTTTGGGTTTTTCTCAATTTTGTGGTTTTCTTGTTTTTGTGGACAGTGTGAACATTTTTCCTTAAGGTCATTGTCCTTATCTAGAATCTGGACAGTTTTTTTTTTATTGTGTTACATACCTACAGCTAAATAAATGACAGACATTGGTATTTTAGCATGTTTTTGCTGTGTTTTTCACTCAATAATTACTGCTCAACTAAAAGTCCATTGATAGGCAAGACCCTCTTTATCAAACTAGCCTCTGACTCCCCTTATTCAAGCAAAAGCACTCGGGTCTAATAATCTAATGCTGTTAGATGAAAGCAGCAGGGACCTGACTTCCTTTTTGTTATTTTAAGACTGCTTTTAGTCTTATTTTCAATTATTTTTTGTCTGCTTCTATAGTGGTCCATTTCTTTGTGATTTGCTTGGCTTTGCAGTGCAGAACTTTGTGGAAATTTCTATATAAATAAAGCAACAGTGACATTGATCAAAAATACATAAAAACTGCAAAAAGTGGGTTTGATCTCATCCTACTCAGTGTGTTTCTGGTTAAAGGCATAAGTTTAGCGCATGCAATCTTTTCCAGCAGTTACTGTTTTCGTTGGTTTTCAACCAAAAGGGAAGCAGAGGTAAATTCAGGACACATCCGTGATTTTTCCTGATGTTTGGTTCAAAAAATCCTTTGCAGTCATTTGCGTGCTCTCTTCTTCAGTTAGACTTGTTTTGAACATGGACAAATTCCTTGGTGTGGACAGCTGTGGTTTGGCTCTCCCTGTGTTGGTGTCTGACTGACAATACCAGGGTAAATATTAGCCATAGTGACTGTGGGCTGTGGTGGAAACAAGTGAGGCATGCTTTGGCTCACATTAACTGTAGAATTTTCTGTGCTATTGTGCAATTTTGCTCATTTTGAGCCTGAAAGAGGAAAGAATGGTGAAAAAACGGCCATCAGCACTGCAAAAAGTGAACTAAAAGTAAGCAGATGTTTCTTAACATTAGAGTTTTTGCACTTAATCTGAGTATGTATGAAAAATGTCAGTGGTATCGGATTTTTGCACTTCAACTCAGAAAGAACAACACAATTTTATTTCAAGTGCAATATTCATAATTCGCATATTTCAGGGTGGAAAATATTCCTCCCATTGGCAGATGACATCACTTACCTGTTCAAATAGAGGGGAACTGCACTGATTTCAAGTAATTTAACTGTTTTCAGATACCTGTTTGCTGTGAAGAAACTTTCTTTTTACCTAGTTTTCTTACATCCTACTCTCACTCTGGGTTTTTTTGTGGATAAATCAATGATGGGTTTTTGATCTGGGCAATATTGCTCTCTGCCCAGGGTGGTACGGTATGGTGGCATTGCTCCACAGTAAAAGGGTTGTCTGTTGTTTGTAATGTATGTCTGATGATTTGGATGGGACACCTCACTGAAATGTGCAAAATAACAGATTGTTTCTCTATGAGTCTGATGGCTGATAATGATGCATTTGGTATCTGTGTTCCATATTATAATTGAGTATAGCAGGGTTTTTTTTTTGTTTGTTTTTTTTTGTTTTCTTGTATCTAATTTTAGAATCCTCGTTAGCAATATGTTTAAGGGTTGGTAAAGTCTTAAACGACTCAATGTTGCATTTTTTTCAGCCTTGATTCTAAATCTGAAATCTTTAAACCAGTCCAAACTTATATGGTCAACATTATTATTTTTAAACAGTGAAAGTATTAAGTTGCAGTAGTGACCAAGAGAGTATTTTTAGTTTTAAGGGGGATTTTTGAACAACTAAATTCTTCTATGCCCTGAACAGTAAGAGTTTATGTGCTGTTGTTCATTGATCAGCACATGAGCTTTTACGGTGCAGGAGGTAGAGGACAAACAACGGTTCCACACTTCTGATCAGGTTTCCTTTCCACTTCTGATGTTGTTTCCTTTTCTTAAGTAAACCAGTGTTGAATCCAGGCTAAATAAATATAATGCTTAAATAAAAGAAGTATAAAAAAAGACTTCTGATTTTTCAACCTGATTTTTTTTTTCAAATGCCTTATTTTATTTGTCTGTATTTATTAGTCTGCATCAGGTTGTGGATATATTTTGCCACATTTGCTGCCTTTTATTGATCTTAAACTAAAACAATGTGGCTAGTTTTTCATTAAAGTAAATATTTTTATAAAACCTATCTTTATTTCTGCTCATAAGTTTTCTGTAAAAAAGGTCAGTAAAATAAATGAAGCTGGAACAGCTTAATAATATGATACTTTTGGGGATTTTTGGTAATTGACAGATTTAAATCTATATTACTCAGTCATTCCAAAGGGGCAGACCCATTTGTCCGGATCAATTTGCATGTTTTCTAAGCCAAAACAAGGCTTTGCTTTGGTCCACTCTATAAAGCCTTGAACTCAACGCTATTTCTGACATTTTGAATT
>NW_015151165.1:221090-223858 GCF_000732505.1 Cyprinodon variegatus | reverse complement strand
AAGAAAGAAAGAAAGAAAGAAAGAAAGAAAGAAAGAAAGAAAGAAAGAAAGAAAGAAAGAAAGAAAGAAAGAAAGAAAGAAAGAAACCCTTTTCTGTTTTTAAATGGTTTAATAGAATAGGGACACCAGCTGTCCTCTAGAGGGGAGTGTAGCTGCAAATATTGTAAGATTGAGGATAATCTCCTTCCTGAAAGTGTGTTTGTTGCATGCTGGTACCAAGTATGGATGGTTTTGTATGTACATTTCTATAATTTTGTGTTATTCCACTTGTGTATGACACATAATGTAAGCATTTGGAACTGCTTACATTCTAGATGCATGAGCTGATTCCCTATAGGGATCTCTTCCTCTTGCTGCTTTCAAATAGGGAAGCTCTCATATAATAATCAGAGAGCAGGTGGTAGACCCGACTGACTCATCTGTGCAGCACGTACTGTTTGCATTCATTACTGTACCCTAATGATTAAACATTGTGTTATAACAAATAAAGACTAAAAAGAAACAAAATACGTGCCCTTGTGTCCTATGTTACTAGAAAAATAAAACAAACACCATAAAAATAATTAAAGATTATTTTAGTTTTTTCTACTTTTCTTGAAAAATAAAAATAAAAGTGGTAATGTCAATACATGCTTTTACCGTTAATAATATAAAAATCTTAAACGATTTTCTCCCTCTTCCTGAATGTATATTAAATTGAAATTCATATTTGAATCATTTGAATTTGAAGTTTGATGTTTATTTAGTGTGGATCATTACATGATAACAGAATATATAAAAAATAAGTTATTTCTGACTTTTATGAGGTTTGACATATCACTTTATTAAACCATATTGCTGTTTAATATGCTACATAACTATACATGTCTTCAATTAGCATCACATGTTATCCTCTCCTATATCAAACAACCATAATACAGGTAGACTGCTGAGACATTAACGCTTTGAAATACAACAAATAGTAATTGGCCTCAACTTTTCAGTTCCTGATGAGATCTGCCCCTAACGACCATGGCTGTAGACTGTTACCATGGTGCTGTTGCTAGAGTAACAATCTAAAGCCACGGTCACCATGGAGACAGCAGGGTTAAGGTGGAGCTGGAGTTTGCATGGTAACTGGAAACTGCAAAGTCTGATTGGTTTTATTGTGAGCCTTACGCACTTACAGGGTGTAGGACTCCCTCAATGCAAGCCCACACAGGTTTCCTCTCTGAGCAGGAGGAGGGAAAAAACACCACAGGAGAGGAAGGAAGAGAGCGAGAGTGAGATTTCTGACACACATCGAGACTCCGCTGTCAAGTCGGCCATTTTAAAAGCACTGTGCACTGTCAATAGGCTTTTTTCCATGTATACGTTGTTCTTGCAGAGTTGTTTGATGAAACGCCAGGCTTCAGTAGCCATGACTGTAGACTGTTACTGTACTGTGACACTGTATAAGCAGTAAGCAGTCTAAAGCCAAGGTGCTGATGCTCTGGCAGGGAGAGGGAGAGAAGAGGGGCAAAGTCCTCCTCCATGTGGAAATCTGTAGCAGCAACGAGAGAAAAGAGGATTTACTACAGCTAAAATCAAATTAAAACCTGATCATGCAATGAGTAATGAAGGAAACTCTGAGCAGATAGGGGGGAAAAAATCACATTTATTTCTGTTAACACCATGGTCTTGGAGCTAAAATATCATATACTGTATACTGTAAATTGACCAATCCATAAAAAACATATCAAGCTCATGACCAGATTTTGAAGTTACTTTAGGGATTGCTAAAATATAACTGATTCAGTGCAGTATACTGGTTCTATGACTAGAATTAATTCAGATTAAGATATACATCTAAGTGTAAATCCATCTACTGTCTATAACATGGCTAATCTGATTATATATTTCTATAACAGTATTTCTAGGTATATCTATATACATTTGGAAAATTTCTTCTAAAATATCTTGAGTTAAAGTGTTAATTGACAGGGGGGGGGGAAACAACTGCAATTACTTGTAGGCTATCTCCATGGTCCTAAATGGTCCCTTGGCCATTACTTGATGTTTTAAGAAGGATTTTGTTGTCTCAACAGAAAAATCAAAGGGCACAACTGGTAGTTTCTATTTTTATAACAAATGTACTTTTGTTTATTTGACACTTTCAAAGCCTTTCAACTTTTCCTTTTAATATTAATACTAGGTTTGACACCTGGTATCAACCAGCCCTAGTTTCCCTGACTGACCAGTTAGCGTTTGCTTTTTTTAATGTGCTAGAGATATTCTTAAAAAGGAAGATATTCTGTAAGCAGCACTGATCTAAGTTTGACCCTTTCGTCATGAAGGATCAAACGTAGGGCTCAGACCATCATACTTAACAATTCTGGCTGAATAGCAAAATAGAGTTACAACAATGTCTTAAAAACAAAACAAAAAAAGTATAGAATGTATGTAAATTTATTTAAATATGAAAATCTGGTTTATGCTTTGCTAAATGTGAAAAAGATTATTATTCATTGATGAAAATGAAAAAGGGGGGAAAAGACATCTAGATTTCCATTTATGTGTGTCATCCATCTATCCATCCAATTTATCCATCCATCCATCGATCCATCATCCAACCAGCCATCCATCCCTACATACATACAATTTATCTCTGTCTTGCAATATCTTCCTCTAGTCATTTCCTCATTCCCTGTTTGCTTCCTCTGACACTCACTTAGTCCCTTCTTTACCCTCTCCAACACTGTGTCTTCCTTCCTTCCTTCCTTCCTTCCTTCCTTCCTTCCTTCCTTCCT
>NW_015151165.1:176455-221032 GCF_000732505.1 Cyprinodon variegatus | reverse complement strand
CCTTCCTTCCTTCCTTCCTTCCTTCCTTCCTTCCTTCCTTCCTTCCTTCCTCTCTTTGTTCCGTGTTCCCTTTTCTTCCAACCTCAACCCTCCTTTCCTTTCATCAAATCAATTCCTCATTTCTTCCCTTTTTTTCTTTTTCTGTCTTTTTAGTGTTTTTGTTTTTCCATCCCTTTCATTATGAATCATTGATATCCTTTCCGGCTTGCTTGCTTTTCCCTCTCTTTTCCTTTTAGCTCTTTTTTCCACTTTCATATTATCCTTTTTCTTGAAGATATTTTTGTGATTTTAAAGCCTTGCTTTGGTACAATAACTTATCATCATTTGTATTTAAACTTTAATCATACTAAATAATAGACAAACTACTTATTCAAGAACAATTTAAAATCATAAGTGGGATCATCTCTGTATCTCGGATAAGAAGATTTTGGAAAGACCCTCTACTGATCACAAAGTTGGGTAAAATTAAAAAGTATTGAGCCTCTTTGATTTTTAACAAAGGGCTTCTAGAATTGACACTTGTGAAACTTGTTGTTGTTTGTTTATTTCAGTTTCAGCACTACAACTCTTGGACAGCTGTACAACCAAGAGTCACCTCGGCGCTGTCCGCGGTGCTGAAAAAGCCACTCCTGCAGCTGAAGGGGGCACATTTTAATCCTGTTTGCCCTTCCTGCTACAGAACCGAAGGATGCTACATTCCTGACCTTTAACATGGAATTAAAATTAGTCTGTATACTGTTTGCTCTCAGTGCACCTCACATCTGTCACAACCACATGTAATTTCCTAATAGACTGTGCTGAGGTGATGGCGGCCGTCACGTGTTTAAAAGTACCCCAAGGGTTTCGCGTGTGGCTAGTGACGACACCTCACCAGCGCACCAATCGGCTTTCGCTCCTTTCCGCCGTGGCTTATCAGAGCGCGTGGGCAGTGGCTCGCTCTACTCGGTTTCCATGGCGTTATAGGGAAACCGCGAAGAGATGCGCGCGCTTATAGGAAAAGCGCGAGTATTATACTTAAAGTGCGTTATTGTGCCTTACATTTCGTTAAACTACGGATCGGTTGGTTCTAGAAATGGCATGAAAAAGCTGATGGGACGTGTATATTACTGAATAATGAACAAGCGCCGTATCTTTGCGCTATCGTATGGTCTAACAGCATGTTTCAAATAAAACATTCATTTTGTAGCGTCCTTCCTTTTTAAACTCAGCCGTGATCAAAGCCAGAGCTACTGTTACATTAACAAAGACTTGTGAATGAAAAGGGGGCTTCATTGACTCATCCCACCCACTCCCCCCCTCGTGCTGTAAGTGCTTGCGCTTCTCACACCAACATCCACGCGCGCTTCTCCCAGAAGATCACACTGCGGTGTGCGCGTGCGCGAGCAAGCGAGTGCAATGCCTTTAAAAGGGGTTATAGTAGGTGACTGCGTATGATCTGCAAAGTGCGCAAGAATGACGCAGGGATGACCTCACCAATTTGACGACGTCACAAAATTAGATCTGAGAGGGGGAAAAAAGATGAAGGAAACGCCAACCGGAAGTGCACGGGGAGGGGAGGGGGGATAAGAGAGAGAGGACCAGAGGGAGAGAGGTGAGCAGTAAAGCGCGCCACCGGAAGAAGGGGACGAAAATAATGTCATCACTATCACCGGAAACCTCCCGGTGCCTCCAGAGATTTTAAAGGAGTCGCTTACCCGCCCACCAATCCACCCCCGCTCACTTTCCCTGCACATCCCTGCACTCTTCTCAGTGACATTTCAACATCTTTTCCCCCTACTTTTGAAAAAAGCCAAAGCAGGATCATCAATCTTTAATTAAGCAAGACAACTAATTAGCAGTACAGTACTTTAAATGCTTATTTTTTTAAAGTTACGCTGTTAAAAGAAATGGAAGAGAAATATTTTGCACCTTAGTTTCTATCCAAGATGATCTATGTCAGGTGTGGGAGAGAATATGAGTCACACTGCAGCAACTTCCAACCAGATGCTATCCTTGAGAGAACCAATTCAAAGCACCATTTACTTTAAGAAAATACTTATTTGATCTCTAATCTTTCATATATTTCCCTTTTAAATTAATAGGAATCCCACTTACCTCAGTAAAAGTTTCCTGATTCGTTGCGCTTTGTATAGAAACATCTTTCCCTCTCCGATCTCTTCAGTCTCTTCGACACTGCCGTCTGTCTTCTCCAAAGTCGCTCTCCCAATACGGAGACCGGGCTCTCCCATCAAACCGTAGGCTTTTTATAGAGATCCCGTAGTATCTAGAGTAGGGAGAGAGGGGGGCGTAGGAGGGAGGAGCGGCGGAGGGAGGTGGGAGAGGAGGGGAGAGACTCATTCAAAGATTCACCTACACATATACGTGCGTATCCCACGTCACTGAAACGGAGTACAGCTATTTATAAAGGGAGGAAAAGTATAGCCTGAATCACAGAGCAGGACTTAAAAAAGGCATTTTAAAATAGTATGTTTTATTGCGTACTAGAAGGGTGAATTTATACACAACAAAAGATGTTCTTTTTTTAAGGAAGAGGTTTGAAATGAATCCGTCTGAAGGCTGATATAAAACAAATCAACACATTTGAGTCAGAATAACAGCCAGACACAGAGCTTCTAATTTATTACGGTTTCTTTTGTTTTTGTGAGGGGGAAAAAATCAACTCCCTCAACTTAAAATCCATTTGCATATGAAGTAATGTAAAGATGGCAGCTGACACCTGCAGCTGAATTAAATCATGGCCAACAGTTTGAGCGATGAATCGTGATGTTCAGATGATGTGATGCATCACTGCAGCAGCCTGCAATAAATCTGTGGTAATATTTAATGCAAGGCACGTTTCTTTTTTTTCTCTCTCTCTATTTTGCATTATTGCATTTTCAATTATCGTGATTTCAAATATAAAACGAGAAAATATGACATGAAATATGGATCACATCATACCACGACGCACACAAAGAAGTTTGAGAGGGTATGAGAGGGGTCGTGCGTAAATGCGCCCGGGCACTAGGTTGTATTCAAGTCACATATTTAGGGAGATTTTGGGGAGATCCTCGTGCGTAAAGGAAGTGTGTCAGACTTGCGTAGGCGGGTGGACCAAGAGGCTCGTGTAATTTACACGCACTTTTGATACAAATCTCAAGTGGACATACAAATTGTTTCGTGGAGTTGAGAAAAAGAGAGGGTGAAAAGAGAGGAATCACGTCACGCAGGTAGTTGAGAGAAAAGTTATGTGCCACACAAGCCTCCATTCGGGAACAGCGGAGGATGATAACCTGTTTTCATGCAGCGCCACACACCTCTGCCTCCCCCGCTACCATCAAACGCTTCATTTACAGAGTTTTTCAATATGATAGATTAATTCGGTTTAAATGATTCCCGGTTTTAAATGTAAATGTTCATCAGTGATCATCTTATTTTGAAAATTTATTGGAGTTCGAGACTCTATACAAACTTTTTTTTCTAAAGATATTTTTTCAACTAAACACTGCCTGATAAAGTTTCGGCAAAGATGACAGATGCATAATCATAGAGTACATTGAAGTCTGGAAGTTGTGCACAGCATAAGGAAACTTGTCATGACTGAACGTCTATATTAAAAGTTTTCATCCCCTTTGAACATGATCACATTTGATAGATTAAACCAAACTAGACATTGCCTTTAATGCTACTGACCAATTTGTCAGTGAGAGGCTCATTCAGAGACCCACCTGAGAGACTACTGCTAGTGCTGAAAGGGCTGGAGAGTTCCACAGCTCAGTTGGCAGATACTCCACAACTTTTTACATTAAGAACTTATATGAAAGAAATGTCCTTTTAATATTCAACAAGCCATCCAACAAGTTATCTCATACATTGAGGCCAAAATGAGATGTGCTCTTCAGGAAAGAGACCTTTACCCTGTTTCCCTGAATACACCACACCCATAGAGTTAGGTGGTAATGACAGCATCATTACAGGGGATTCCTTTCCTTAGCATCCAAATAAAGAGCAATCGTGCAGAAATACCTGCCAGAAGCTGCAAACAGCTTGGGAATAGGGCAGCAGTTTACCTGCCAGCAGTGCAGTGACCCTTAACATAGAGCCAGTGACACTAGATTGGGTTGAATTCAAACATAATGATCTGGAAAAATAACCCAGTAGACCTAAACCATGTTGAGATTTCCACACTCTAAACTCTCTATTCAACTGAGCTATTCTGCAAACAAGAAATGGCTGAGAAGTGTGAAGAAATGAACCACAAAAGCTTCACAGATATACTTTTATGTATGTTAATTATGAAGAAATACCTTTTTTTCCTCTGGTTGTGGAGCTTTTTTTTTCTTCTGCTTGAAGTCTGAATACATTTTACACATTTCAATATAAAGACTATTTTTCTTTAATAACATGTTGCTAATTAAGTTTCACAAATTAGAAACAGTTAATTGAACAAGAGGTCGTAAGCATGTGAACTGCTGTGGTAAAAAAAAGATTAATCATTATAATGGGAACTTTATCAGATGTGCTGCAAAAAGAATAGTATCTTAATATGATTTAAGAAAGAATATCAACACCTATTTAACTTCTCTTTGGATCATTAGTAAACTGTTGAATAAGTTTTAGTAAATGTTTTTTCCACAAATATTTAGTCTATTTCAACCTGGAGAGACACACAGAAAAAAGCTACAATTAGAAAGTATTCAATTTATTTATACAGGTAACACAATCATATTCTTCATAATATTTCTATCTAAGGAAAACCAGCTGATTGCGAGGACTCATTAACTATCTGGAATCCCTTGCACTGAGCATGCATGTAGCAACAGTGGAGAGGAAAACTCCCTTTTAACAGGAAAAAAACTACTGCGGTACCAGTGTCCATCTGCCATGCCGACTGGGGTTCAAGAAGACAGAAGCAGATAAAAACATAAACTAAATAAGTTCTTTGGCGCTTGGACCCCAGCAGAAGACTTTATTGCTGTGAAATAACATTGACTTGAATAAGTAATCTAGGAAAATAATTTGAGTCGTCTTTCCCCCTGAGACCCTGACACTGGTAGTGGAGTAAGCCAGACAGTGGGTGGGACTAAGAATAGTCTGAGAATGAGGGAGGAGATGGGGTGAAGAAGGTGAAAGTTCGCTTGTGTGCGGAAGAGACAAGCTTGGCCAGGAGCTAAATTAGGATGGTCTTGAAAGAAGATTGGCTTTGGAGGAGGTGCAGCCCCCGAGTTGATTAGCTGTAGCTGAACTTGGGACATCGCAGGTGGTTCAAGTGAATCAGATAAGAGTCTTTCAGATTGAATTTACAGTTAAAGGTATAGTGGATTTTCATGAATTCTTTGAAAGACCCACCCTCTCCACTTAAAAAAAAAAAAAATCTGCACATGCAAAACCCTGTACAACCCTGTAATAGTGAACGCCTATTAAAGGCGTGTGACAGCATGCACGAGCCCATTTCTCCTCATGCACGCTCTGTTTAAAAGTTGCTGTTTGCATCACTCATACAAGCTTTTTCTATAAGAAGATTTACAATTTTTCCACTATGTCAGATTCACCACCGGTAAGTGAAAATAGGGACGAGCACCTCGGATGGCCTTATGTAAACATATCACCAGAATAATTGACAATTAGGAGGACCACTGATTTTGATGATTCACCTGGAAAAAGAACATCCCCCACTTTACCTTTAAGCTTCATTTCTCCTCACTGTACTATTTTAAAATCAACCGATCAAACCTTATTTACACATTCAACTGATCCTTCCATTTCAAAAGAACCAAATATTACACATTTGAGCCCAAATTCCACCCAATAAGATACATTTAGGTCTCTAAAGGCAAATAATTCAGGACATCTTACATCCTATATGAATTACTAATTTATTAAACCAAGGGCTCGGGGGGTGTTTTTGAATGATCCAAAATGCATTGTACAAAAAAGTTATCCTGCTCATAGCCTGTTAGATGTAGACTATTTGATTTTATGCTTATCTAAAACTTGATTCTTTTCTTTCTCAAAGTTTTATTGGTTCCACTTATTCAGTCTGTTGGTGTAAAATACACAGAATGAGAAATACAGCAGCGGTTTTAATGATGCTCTCGTTGAGAACCAATTATGCTTCCTTTTTCTCACAAATAAGTAAAAGTGTAAATGATCTTAAATTTGGTTTTTAAGACCTTGTAATAAGTGTAGAAATTTGACTTCAGTTGGAACAATTTTAGTTACTTGTGTTGCCATGCATAAGCAACTCTGTACCTCAAAGAAAATAAAGCAAAATGGGTTATATATGAATATATATATGAAAAACTACTGAATCACTTCAATACTGTATCATTAAACATCAAATATCTGAGTTACATACTCGCCAATGATGGGCAAAGTATGCAAAGGGATATTGTTTACCTAAAATGAAGCCTAGGCGGATGTTCTACTGAAGAAAGAGAATTACTTACCCTCTTCCGCCTCTGACAACCCAATCTGCTTTGAACCACACCTCCACTAAGCCAAATCAGCATCCAGATTTCATCTTAAAAGGTCTCCAAATCCACAACTTAGTCTGCTACCCAGCCAAAGTGCAGGCAGTTGTTGCACTATGTCTGAAATGATTCAGATGACCCCAATTCAACCCACCTCCATCTCCTTCTCCACCATCATAGCTAAAGCTTCATCTGACTTTTCCATGGTGCTTCTTCAACCTCGTCCCTGCTTGCTCATCATGGACAGGTTCATGCAACCAGTGTTTATTCAAGCTGAAATTCCATCTTCACAGGTCCCTGAGTGAAGCACTAATATCAGCTCACACAGTTTACTAAACAGTCTACTAAGAGGGGGGATCCCGTATACATTTCAAGCAGATTGTCTCACCAACCAGCAGTCTATGGATTGAACAACTTCATCTATCCTCACTCCACCATCGGCTTCAGGCCTGGGAGGCGGGAAACATCCCTGTTCTTATACTCCTGCTTATGCATATCAAAGCAAAATTCATATGTTTCCTGCTGAGGTCTGAATACCAAAGACTAAAGTAATTGTATCAATAAAATTCTTCTAATTATCTTTTTCTTTTGGTGTGAGTTTTATCAGATTGAAATGGTTGTTATAAGTATCTAGAACAAAGTCTGTTTTGTTTTTACCAATTGCTGGCCCATTTTGGCCTTTTATTTTTCACAAACTCCATCTGGGATATTTTCCAGGAATTACTTCAAACAGGGTGTGGACTTTAGGTATAGAATACATAAACAAACAGGCACTCTCGTGTTTTATTGATAACGGCAAACCACTGGAACTCGATGTGTGTTAAAAATCCCAATAGATTTATGAAGCGAAAATTATTTAAGTTCTCTCATTTTAGAAAAAAAAACCCACAAAAACAAGAAAAATGCACATTTTTATTATGTAGCAAAAGAGGAGAGAAGAGTGTGACTAGCATAGGATTGAAAGTTCAAGGGGTTATTTCTATTTAAGTGAAAAACAACTTCCTGTATGTTGCTCATTAATATATACATTTATTGTTCTGTTTTTTAGCAGCATATCTTCTCATGACCATGATTTATGCTTTGCTGACTAAACCAATATCTTGGCACTATTTATGCCTCTGCATAAGGGTACCAGAGTTCTAAATCCTAATGACTGCAGGATTTTTATTTATTTATTTTTTTTTTTTTTCATGCTGTAAAACCAGTTAAGCATTTTGTTTTGATTTATTCCCAATAACTATTAAGTAGCAAGGTACTTAGTTTTTGTATTAGTGCTTACTGTGCTCAAGAATAACACCAACAAGGACCAGGGGTCTTTAATCCTGGTCCCCAGGACCCACTGCACTCCACGTTTTAGGTGATTATCTGCCTCCTCACACTTGACTTAAATAAATGAGTGATTAGCAGGCCCATGCAGCCTGTGGGGGCTGTTTAGCAGAGACTAATTTAGAACATGTAGGACAGTTGGTCCCGAGGACCAGGATTGAATAACTGCTTTATACAGAAGAGGTCAAAACAGCAGACTTTTACATGGGCATTAAAACAGGAAACTCAAAATTTACTGATCTTGTAAAAGCGTAAAGAAGCTCAGCAAGATGATGAAGAAGGCTTTCTCTTTTTGGGGAACTTTAAAACCTGTGGAGATGATTTAACTAAGAATAATTCTTTACATATTAAAAAACATTATGAAGCTACTTCACAACAACAGCATCTTCAATCAAAGGCCTGATCCTGTGAAATACAAACCGATACAGAATATCCTTTCTGCCTGCAGCAATTTAAATCTACAACGACTCATTAAAAAAAAACTAGAAGTTACTACGACATTTAATTTCCCTTTTGGTATCAATACAGTATTTTGGAAACAAATTTGAATTGAATTGAAATAAAAGAGCAACATTTGAATGGGAGCTGAGTTGAACTCTCTGGAGAGACAAAGAGGGGGGATAAATTAATAAACTAAAAAAAAAAAAAAAAATTCTTACGTTAGTTTGGTTACTATAGCTAAAACTTTCACAAGGGATCATTACCAAATTTGAATGGATTGTTCCTTGGCATGAGGCAGACCTCTGGTGAAAAACGTCCGTAAAATCTGTTCATATGTTTTCATTCATTCCTGCTAACAAACCAACAACGTTCCCCTTTAATGTGTTTTTGTCTTCAGTAAAATACCTGCAGACTTTTTGAGTCCGATGCTGAGGCTGTCAATACTTACTGCTGCCACCCTCTGGTTTAGTGGGGAACTGCTTTTTCCACCAAATACCCCTATCTCACAATGTTAGAGAATTTTTAAAAAAGTCCTTTATCTAGATTATGATCTGTATCTTCTCCAACCTTTAATGAATTGCTCCTTGGCATGAGGGACACCTCTGATAAAAATCTCATTAAAATCCAGAACTTTTCAACTTATCCTGTACAAAGACAGAGAGAGACACACACACACAAACTCTCCTTAAAAATAACCTCCTTGGTAGATGTAATAAAGCATTAAATTTCAGAAATGTGGGGCCAAGGTGTCAAGTCAAGATTAAATAAATTATATTTTAGTATTTTAGCTTTACCTATTTACTGTTTCTTAGATGATATTCTCCATTTCTTCTTTAAAAGATTCCTAATTTTTGTAAGTTTCTTTAGTACATTTTGAACCTTCAACATGATAATCCCTCTTGTGCTTAGGTCCAATTCCACCACAAAACATGGCAAATGCTAATTATAAGAGGAAAAGTCCCCTTCTAACCTGTTTGATGGGTATCAAACAAGTGTTATGTACAGAGTTGTGCATCAATCTTTTGCTAGCTTAATTATTAATTTCAATACACATGATAAAAACTCTCTCTCTCAAAGATGTAGAATCTAAATTGGTATCAGTTTGAAGTATGAAGGATTAGCTGTAGACCTATGAGCATATTGTTTAATTATGGGGTATTTGAATATAGAAAAGGTGAATGATTGGAACAGTATGAACTTGTGACAGTTCTTGTTCTCCTTTCTTCTACCTTTCCCATCTTTGACCCATGGTGCCATCTTGTCAGAGTTTTTCTTTCAGCCTGATGATTCAGGATCTTGCTCTGAATGTTACGTTTAGTTACTCATTGTTGATCCAATAGGCAGTCCATCTTTCAACTTCCTTTCTATCATAAACCCTGATTTATGAATTGGGATGCATATGATTTCCTTTTTTAAATCTCCTAAGTGTTTGTCATGCCCAGCCGATGGCTCCCTCTCAGTGTCCTCATCTGTATTCCAAACAGAAAATGCAGTCAAATAAGTGAGGAGAGAAAAAAAATCCCTCCCTTACGCTTTTCTCTCTCCTCACAGCCGCCTACCTTACCTTCCCACCTCCCCTTCTCCCGTTCTGACTCATACTGAAATCCCAGCGAGCATCTTCTCTGTACCCCCCACCCCTCCTTCTTCGTTCTCATTCGTGTTTTCTCTCCCTTTGATTGCCGAGCTGGCTCGAACGCAATGATCAGGCCAGGAGAGAATGAGCAAATGAAAAAGACGGAGAAATGGGTGGAGGGATGGGGAGAGGAAAGGAAAGGAGAAGAAGAGGAGAAGGAAGAGTTTGTGCTGCCAAACATGCCTGTAATGAGGAATGTGTCAAAGGAGAGCTGGAGAAGAAAGCCAAGGGAGGGAGTGTGTGTGTGTCAGTGTGTGTGTATTTGTCAAAGTGAGAAGGAGGTATAGAAGGAGTGGGTGTTTCTTAGAGAAACCCCTTCGCCCTCACATCCTTCCCTCCCTGCTCTTCTTGCCGACATTTTCACACACAGCGGCATCTCCGCAACCACCCACTTACACACATTCATTCACCTGAGTAGCAATGGATATTAAAAACACAGACTTACAAACTTTCAAATTCTGAGTGTGAGCTCTTTGATGCATCAAAGAGGCAGAAAAAGAAGCTGACAGTTTTAATTTAGAAGCAAAGCTGTAAAGGCTTTAAGATTATTTTAATGGAAGTGAAAATATAAGTTTTACAAAGTAAAGGGCGGTTTTCCATGCCCGACTTTTTGGTTGCAAACTGCAAACTTGTTTCCTTGTTTGTTCTGTCTCATTAAAATCCCAATAGTTATGTTAAAATCTTAGATTTTAATTTGACAAAATATAATGAAGTCTCCTCGTTTGTTTGTGCCCTCCTGTAAAATTAATTTTTTTCTGTGCTCTACAACATAATGTTTCTCTAACAATTTGTTTATTAAATATACAAAAAATGAAAGATAACTACAACCTCATCTGTCCCTTACAGCTTTACTGTTTCAGTTGTTTTCTTTTTTTATTAAGAGTGCTAAAAAGCTCCAGACATCCTTAAAAAAGACTTAAAATAACGTATCTAAAGGCAGATGTTCAGTCAAGGTGTTTCCACTAATAATAAGCACCACAGGAGCCTACAATCTTGTAATGTGCTATTTGGTGACATGGTGTATACCACACTAAACATGGACCAGAGGAAGCGAAGGAGAGATTTGGATTTGGAAAGAAAGGTATAGACAAGCACGTTGAAGGTAAAGACCATCTCCAAGCAGATTTACCTTCCTATGACTACAGCTGCGCATATTATTCAAATCAAAGATAGGGTGAATACGAATGGTAACTAAAGATTCAAGAAAAAGTTCTAGAAAGATTAGAGGTGAACTTCAAGCTAAAGGGACATCTGTGTCAGATCATGCCATCCATTACTGTTTGAGCCAAAGTGGACTTAATTGCAGATGAGCAATGAGAACACCATTGCTAGAAACAAACTGGAATTTTCCAAACTATTTGTTGACTAGCTACAAAGCTTCTGGGTGAATGTCCTATGGACAGAGGAGGCTAAAACTT
This sequence comes from Cyprinodon variegatus, assembly GCF_000732505.1. NCBI lineage: Eukaryota > Metazoa > Chordata > Actinopteri > Cyprinodontiformes > Cyprinodontidae > Cyprinodon > Cyprinodon variegatus. Next base: position 209,762 of record NW_015151165.1, on the reverse strand, counting down.
ACAAGAAAATTAAGCATATTAAGAAAAGAACACTGTCACTACTGTGAAACATCTGGCACAGTCTTGAATCTTTGGAAGGTACAATAACATCTCAACACTTAAAGGGGTTCTAGTGAAAAATATGTTGCCCAGCGTCAGAAATCTTGTGTCAGTCACATATCAAGGGTCTGGCAAAAGGATACTGACCCAAAACACACAGCTAAAACAGCCAAGGGTGGTTAACAGGACAACACTAGACTGTTCTAAAGTGGCTTTCTATGAGGCCTGACCTTAATCCTATTGAGCATCTTTGAAAGGAGCTGAAACAGGTTGTCTGGAAAAGGCATTCTTCAAATCTGAGACAGTTGAAGTAGTTTCCTCAGGAGGAGCGATTGAATTTGAGGAAAAGTAGATTTAATTTTCATGTACCTGCCTATATTGACACCAAAGGATTATTCTCAGTATCTGATAACACATAGAGGATTGTCTGAAACCTTAGCCTTGAAATGATCAGTCTACAAAGTAATATGCGATCTCCTGTTATATCTGTATTTTGTATCTGTTACAATTCCAACAGTGACTATTTCACAACATTATGCCAAGACATATGGTGAATGTAATTAACATGCAATGCCAGTTCTGAGTGTAAAAGCGTGGGATACAGTTTATTAATGTACATGTGTGATTGAAGTTTTCACTTTGACTTAGTGTGTCTGCTTGCTCAAGTTCAGCAGGAAGCTAATTGGGATTTCTCTGATCCTAGCTCAGACCAAAGACAGTTTCTTGATATTACAAAACAGCATAAAAAATGCTATTTAAAACTTTGAAAGGATTTCATCCAGAACTTTGTTGAATAATATCACAAGTGCCTGTTCATGGTGTAACTAATCGATGAGCATTTGATTAAATCTTTGATGTGATTGTTTGAATCTTGTAATTACACTGTTCCTTGATAAGGTATGTATATACGTATCCTTTGAAAACTTTTGATATTTTGCCATATTAAAACAACAAACTGAATTTTATGCTAAACACGAACACATCACACAAAAGCGATGACCGTTATTGCTTACAGATTTGTGTAAGGTGCTGTGAACAGGTGTAAAATTGCTAAATAAGATGCTAATATTTTAAAAACAGCAGCTTTAAAAAAATATTGCAAAGAAACTTGTGCCATTAGAAAATGAATTTTAATTGCTTAGAATGAATCTGTATTCATGTCATTTGAATAATTTTGCCTTAAAAATGCATTTCGTATAAAACTTTCCTTTTTATTTTCAATGCTTTAACTAATTAAATTTTTTTTGAAATGTTATTTATTTGTGTCAGACATCTGATCCCTTTTACTTAGGAATGCATGCTTCCCTGCTTCAATTCAAAATGCTATAAGATAAGTCTTACCTGGAGTGAAATGTAAATCCATTAATCTGGGTTTGAGTACTCTGTGTTTGAAGGAATTTTTGACAAAATAAATTAAAATTTCAAATTGAAATTGAACTATAGAACTGAAAGTGGAAATAGACTAACTAAATTTTCAATAAAATCAAAAAAATGAATTCCCCTTATAGCCAATTAAAGTAGCAGTGACATTAATTTTCAGTCTTTTAATTTGAATATGGAATAATATTTAAGGATTCAGTCAGAGCAATTCATATTCAGTGTTTAATGGTGCAAGTGTCTGTCCATTGAAGTCACATAATTAATAAAGGGTCCACCAGTGTGTGAGGTAATTTTATTATAAGTATAGCTATGAGGGCCTCAGAGGTTTGCAACAGAACTATAGTGGATAATCACCATTATTGTCTTTATTTTTGTTTTGTTTTTTTCAAAAGTAGGCAGACAGGAAGAGAGAAGGGGAAGATGTGGCAAAGGTCAGGAAAAGGAGAAAAGGAAAGGAAAATTGTAAAGCTAGAAAAGTTTCTACCGCGCAGGTGGGAGAATGTCTGGACAGAACAATTATATATGCCCTTCGGGTAGCTATTGCCAAAGGGAAAGCCCATTAAATGTTAAATCAGCAGTAATGGAGTATCTATGTGGGAAAACAACAAACATGAAAAAGGTACCTTGGTTAGATAATTCAAAGCTTAAACTCTCTGGCCTAGAGCCAAAATACATAAAGCTATAGTGGAGGATGTTCTTTTTCCAGGTGGATCTTAAAAATAAGTGGTCCTCCTAATTGTCAATCATTCTGGTGAAATCTTTACATACGGCCATCCTACATGCTCGTCCCAATTTTCACTTACCGGTGGTGAGTCTGACATAGTGGAGCACATCAATTTAATGAGAATAAATTGATCTCAGATAATAAAGTAAAAAAGTTATTTTTGATCAGGACCTGTCGTTTAAATACAATTTAAAGATGTTTCTAGAATTTTCTTCTTTCATCTGAGGAATATTGCAAAAATTATAAATATCCTGTCCAGGGGTGATGCTGAGAAACTAGTCCATGCATTTGTTACTTCAAGGCTGGACTATTGTAATTCTTTACTACCAGGAAGTCCATAAAATTGTAGTTAAAAGCCTTCAACTGATCCAAAATGCTGCAGCCAGAGTTCTAATAAAAATTAAAAAGAGAGATCATATCTCTCCTATCCTAGCTCAGCTTCATTGGCTTCCTGTTGAATCCAGAATTGAATTTAAAATCCTTCCTCCCAGTCTCCATCTTATATCAGAGATATGATTGTCCCTTATGTTCCTAACAGAGCACCTCACTCTGATTCTGCAGGTTTACTAGTTGTTCCTAGAATTCCTAAAAGAAGAATGGGAGGCAGATCTTTTAGTTATCAGACTCCTCTCCTGTGGAACCAACTACCAGTTTCAGTTCCTTTTTAAAAAAGCTTATAGTTAGAGTGGCTCAGGTTATCCTGAGCTATCTCTATAGTTATGTTGCTATAGGCTTACACTGCTAGAAACATAGGGACCCCTATTTCATCATTCTGCTTCATTCTATCTCTATGATCCCACTCTGCAGAATCAATCTCTAACGCTACGCTCTCTCTGCTTTTTCTCATAGTAGCTTGATCTGTTCTGTTCATGTTTGGCTGTGACACCATCCTAGAGAGAAATATCAGCTGTGTTGCTGCCATCAACACCTTTGTTTGTAGATGTTTGAGATCGGCCTGTTTTTTGGTGTGGTCCTGTTTCTCTGGCTGTGACTAGCTGGATGTGCTCTCCTCGTCCTATGGCATGGGGGCTGGCTTGGAGCTCCTCTGCCTGGCTGTGCTTTTCCTGGACGGGGCTGCCTGTGGAGCTGGTTTACAGTTGCCTTTTGTATCTCTGCTTCTTTTTCTATGTCTGCTTCTGTCTCCTTGAACCATAGTGTCTGTTTCTGCTGGAGGTTTCTTCCTGTCGCTGCAAGCATGCTTCGTGTGAGGAATTGCCTTCGAGTCAATGAGTCGATGCAATTAACTGGTTTTCCTTAGATAGAAAACTTTGAATCAGTTTGACTGTATGATCTGGTTGAATTGTAAAGTGCCTTGAGATTACATGTTTTATTGAGATTACATTGGCGCTATATAAATAAATTGAGTTGAATTATGACCTATGCAGTGAAGCATTTAACCAAAATGTTTGTTTGTGATAGGAAACGAGAAAGTCACTTTAAAAAAGTCCAACAACTCAATTTAAAAAGAAAAGGAACAAAACAAATAAAATCTGGTGTTACTTAAATTCATTTGTGCAACACAAATCAGTTTAAATGCATGAGTTTGAATAAAAATGTTTGCCTCTCAATAGTACAATGGTCCTAAATATAAAGCCATAGCTACTGTAACATCTAACCTTAGAACAGCGGTCTTCAATGTTTTCCAAGCCGAGTCCCCCCAAACTGATGGCGAGATGGAGCGGGGACCCCCTAACTATATATATTGTATGAAATGCGTTATTTCAAACGGGTCCTATAGTCACTCTATTACAGATTGAGTCATGTAATGAAAGTAATTTCGCCCTGGGATTATTAAAGTATTTCTGATTCTGATTCCTGGTTGATGGGACAGGTGTTGTGAATGAAACGGTGCCCAGCTTGAAAGAGCTCCTGTGTGTCACTGAATGTGTTCATTGATGACTGAAAGACATCTTCTGCCTCCATTTATCTGTTTACTTCAGTGTGTTGAATTTATGTTAATGTGTATTTAAAGACATTTCAATTAATGCAAAAATTGCAGGGGGCAATATTAAAAAAAAAGTCTAATCAACCAAAACTTTTGCGACCCCCATGCAGTACGTCCGTCTTAGAATATCATATCATCTCCGCCTTAGAATATCATCAAAGCAGTTGGAACCATGGTTCAGTCCAGGGATGGAGCACATACACATGCAGAGCTGGTAGATACATTCCTCAAATGGCTTTCAGCTATAGTTGCAGTTATAGATGGTCTGAATGGATGTTGATTCAGAGGGGCAGAATGCCAGCACACGCCACAATTAAAACGAAATACAGTGAATATTTTGATTAAAACATGACAAAATATGAAAAAGTACTTTTGCTAGTGCGCTGTATGTTTTGCAACTGCTAAGTTACTGTTTCCAGATAGTAGCATAATAATCCAACATGATGCTTTGATGCAGACAGATCTGTTCAATAGAACAAGAGGAAATTTAGGACTATCCTACTAAGTTTTCAAATAAAAATGATACATGAAAAGGAAGTGCAATTAGTTTATTGTATATTGTATATAAAAAAACAAAAAACAGGAGGCCGTTTGGAGTTTAGGAGTATAATGTAGTATCTGCTGAAAAATAGAGTTGTAGCTTTGTTGAAACTTTGGCTGAAACGAGGTCATATGATTCCGCCTCTGAAGCTTCAATCACTACAATCTCTGTTACACTCTACCTCGGTTCTTTGTTTGAAATTCTGTTTTCTTATCCACCGCACTATTGACTCATCACCCCATGTGGTCCTTGTCATATTGTCTCTCCATTCATGCCTCTGCTATTGCTCCCTCTCCATCTTTTTTCTGTGAATTATACATTAAAACCCACTTGCCATGGATATACTCCAACCATCATGTGCCAGAGTTTATGCGTCACACGAGCCTCTGGCCTGTGCACGGCTTCCTCTTTGGTTATTTTTCTTCTGATTATGTTCTGTCTTTCACAAAACATGAGATGCTGAATCAATATCAGTCCTCTCACCTCTCTGCCATTTTTATACACTTTTAATTGTAACCTGCAGCATTTTCATTCAGCTCCATCCTCTCCTCCCACTGGCTGTATTCCCCCCATCTGTCCTTCTCCTCCTCCTCTGCTCCAATCATCTCCGAAAAGTCATCTCCTCCCACCCGCCGGTGTCCCACATGGGGGGAGAGGAGAGAGAGGGGAAGAAAGGAGTGAAATGAGATGGTGGGGGCTAGGAAAAATGGAGACATGATTGGACTGGAACCCCCCACACCACCCCCTCTTCTGTGTCTGAGATTCACCTGCACAAACTCTTTTTCTTCTTCTTCTTCCCCCGCTTTTCTCATCTGTATTCATGGTTCCCTCCTCCCCCTTCTTCTCCTCCTGCATCATGTCTTCTCACCTCTCTCCCCCCACCAGATCCCTGCCTCCTCTTCTCTGTCCTTCTGTGGCTCTTGTCATCCTGCATTGCTCCACCTGCACTGTGGTGCAGCGCTTACATTCCCAACTCTGTACAGACACACACACACAGAGGGAGACACACGCCCACCACTTCCGGCACCCCCCTCTCCTCCCCCTCCTTTTCAGATCTCTCCACTGCAGACACGAAACATTCTACAACCCCTGGTGTGCCAGCGCTTCATCAGGAGCCACTGCTTGCAGTACATCAGACTGTTGTTCTGCATTCACACACCCAATGTGACTTCTTGTTCTTAGAAGAAACATGTCTTACATGGTGAGCAAAGGAAAAAGAGAAAATATAAGTATCTGCGATTACTCCTTGTACCGATGAACATATCATTTTAACCATCAATTCTGGGAGTTCACTTTGGTGTAGTTTTTATTTTTATACCAATCTCATGTTCTTTTGTGTCAGTTTTTATGTCTATATATTTTTAATTTTTCATTTTTAATGGTTCTACCTTTTTTCGTCTTTAGAGCACTTGGGCCTCTGCATTGGTGTTAAATGGTATAGGATTGGTTTGAATATATATAACATACAATGCTTAAATAGTACTGACCTGAAGTACATCCTATGTACTTGAAATACACCTTTTAAATGGAAGATTAGGGATTTCAGTAGTATGGGTCTGTCAGAAGTTTATAAGCAGTTCACATCTGCAGTCGGGAACTTCGTGATGTATTAATTCATTATAACAAATTATAGTTGAACCTGGATCTTGAAAGTAAAGTTGAGTTTAAGCAGTTGCTAAAACCTAAAAACTTGCTTTTACCATATTTAATCAAATCAATCTAAAACAAACTGAAGTCAAATGAGTGCATTTTTTAACTTCTAACTTTTGTGACGGTTGCATTAGTTGGTTAATTTGTAAGAAACATTTCACAAAAAAATGGTAGCAAGAGGCAGTGCGTCACTATAGATTATCCTGAGATTATCCTTAAATGTATCAGTCTTACTCATGAGAGCATTGGTGGAGGATTGGTTGTAGGTCCCAATTTCATGTTAAATATGGTTTAATGAATTTTTGTAGGTAGCTTGCTTTAAGCACACTGTTTGTAATTTAGCTAGATTTCGCTCCCTCTGAAGGGACACTCAGGACCCATGAACTCATTGTCCTTTTAGCTGCACAGAGGTCTCATATTTCCTACCTTCTGTTCATTGCTGCACCAGTAATCAGACGGATCTAAACTTGTGGCTGTGTTGAACACCCACCTGAAGTAAATAGGACTGTTACTGCTATCAGATGATCAGTTGCCATCAGTCACATGCACAAGAGAATTTAAGAAAAATTTGTCAAAGAATAATAAAGTAATAAAAGAAAAAACATTTTTACTTAAAATGTTTATTTTTTTCCTCCTTTCCGCTTCTTTTAAGCTGAAAGACCATGGAGGACAATCCTTACCCAAAAGCTCTTCAGATGCATCAGATATGATCTGCTATCCTGCTTTCCAACTTAATCTATTATGTTTATAAGTTCAAAACTTAATTCAATGTCTACTTACAGATTAAAGCTATTCAGTTGGGTTGGAGCAGCAATTCCCTTTTAGAGTGTAGACAAGGGCCAACAGGGGCCAGTGCCCTTATGGAACTAGTGTTGGCCTCTATTATGGCTTCTGTACTTAAGACAATAGGCACATTTCTAATTATGATATGCTTGCACAGAATTCATAACTGATTGATCCCTTAGCCTAATTTAATTTTCTGAAATTTGACAGTTTCACTCTAATAATCTTTCAAAAATTCAGTGGTTACATATTTTGCTTTTGTGATTTTCAGACAGAATCTTTCTTTTTTTTTTACTGGTATATATTATGTTTCCAAAGCTCTTTGGCTTACTTAATATTTCAACAATAAATTGTTGCCCCTTTTTTTATTTTACTCTTTTGTTTTGTGCCCCCAGGAAAAAGAAGGGGCCCATTCTGCCCCCTGGTAAAGTTGGTCTAGAACCACCCCTGCTAAAGGACCTTAACAAGTAAGTACTCTAGATGTGGCAAAGCAGTGACTCTACTTCCTACACCTAAGTATACCATGATTCGTGACCATAGGCCTTTTTTTTCACATTCAGTCTTCTGGCATTTGAAAGATAAAGCATATGGGTTATGCATATTATGCCCTTTCAGTTGTAAAAAAAATGTACTTCCCTTGTTTCTATCAATGGTGTCTTCCTGAGAGAGTGTTTGCTTACATCTGAAAATGCTTTTCAGAATCTTGCCTTCCTAATTTTCAAAAACCATAGGAATAGGGTGAGATGAGACCAGAACATTGAATGCATTTCACTGCTAAAGTGATCTAGAAATAGTTAAAACATTCTTATAAAAAGTGTGTGTTTGCCATTAATCTTAACAGAAACAGAAGATGATTTACCAATTGAATTAATATTTTTGCCCTTGAAATAAGATCATTAGATATTACGCACATAGAATAAGACAATGCTTTTTCCCCCTTATTTGAAATGTAAGATGTCCTTTTCCATTTACAAAGTTTCTCACTCATCTGCTGAATTCTAGAAAAGAAATGCCCTTACTTTAAGAAAATTGACTTGCTTAAACTCTCTTTTTTGCTTTGAGGAATGTAATGTGAAAAAGGAATCTCACTGAGAAAATCTTTAGTGATCGCATTTACAGTAGTCAAAATATAAACAATAAATCTAGTATAGTATTTTTCTTGCAGTCTGCTTCAAGCAAAACCGCCTAATTAACTGAGAAACACTGTCACAATAAGAGCATCATCTGATAACAAAAAATAAATCAACCCAGACCACTGAATTTTTCAGTTATTAAGAAGATGAAGTAACGTTGATGGAGGATACACATTCTGTGCAGTAGACTAAAGGAAAAATGGAGTCCGACTACTTCAATGTGGTGTTGCTAGGGTAATAAAACTGTTTACCCGAGCATCAGAAAAACAGTTGATTCCAATGTGAATTCTACTTTTAATGGCTATAATGTGAACATATATATTTAAAACACAAAAATCTCTTTTGTCCATCAGGCTTATAACAAATTTTGGAGAACACACAGACAAATGCTGTAAAACCGTCAGAGTAGAAAAGAGAAAGTTTGTTGCTGGGTTGATCCCAAGGGTACAGTAAAGGAACAAATAGGAGGAGAAAAATAACATAATGTAATCAATCCTGACACCTAGTGGATGGTGTGTGTAACAGAGTACAATGTGTTCATGTTGTACAGTAGGATGTATTAACACTTCCATTTGTGTCTTTATATAATGTGGAGTCCTTTAAGCCCCCTTCCCCCAGGCTTCATTTATATAGGTCAACACCTACGTAATAATTATGTAATTCCATTTTTTGCTGAAATATTAGTCTTAGGATTTAAAAAGGTAAATTAATCATGTGAAATAAATAGAACTCATAGGCCTTTTCTATGGAGATGAAAAAGTAGAATGATAATTTACTATCAGTAACCTATTCTTTAATGTATTCAGTGTAAGGAATTAAAATTGTACATTAGGCACAGATTTAAAAAGAAATGAGACTGTATCACAATATTGGGGCTGCACAACATTAGAAAAGAACATGTACAGATTCAGTAGAAATTAAGCCAGATTTTCTTTATTCTTTATTCTTTTTCACAACTTTTTTTCCGATAATCTTTATGAGCCTCAGCACAGCACATATTATACTTCCACATCTGAGACTGGATTCAGGGAGTTATAAATATACTTTTGCTATATTGCCCATTAGGGGTGTAATTAATAAACGTTTTGTATTGATACATCGATCCATAGGTGGAGTACAACTTTGTTACTTCTGTTATTTGCTGTTGTTTCCAAAATGAAATGCATAACGGTATTACAGCTTTCATTGATTTTTTTCAAATTTGAAACATTGTCTATCCTGTAAGGTAAAAAAATAAAAAATAAATAACCAATTAATCGAATTGAACAGTATCATAGTGTATTCTGTTGTATCGAAAATAATCGAATTGTTGGGTCAGGATACTGATACTGAATCGAATCGCCATGATGGGTGTGATTTACACCCCTAGTGCCCATGACCTTTAAAAGCTGATATATGCTATAAAAGTGTTTCTTTGTCTAAATAGCTAGTGTTGGTATAATTGTAGTACGGTATATTTAGTTCTTCTGAAATTGCAGTGTAAAATTTGTTGTCTGGAAAATAACATGTCTGGGAACTGACATGTTGAAGGAAAAATGAAATGATGAAAAACACTGAAATTCTTTTTTTTTTATCAGTTGGAGCATTGTTCTCTAAAACAAGTGTGTCTCTTATACAAAAAGAATGCTTTATTAAGATCAACTGTTTGAGTTAATCTTAACTGATTTTGTGTTTTTTTTTTCTTTCTGTATCTGTATGCCTTATAAAATGTAATGCAATAATTTGCTTTAAAAAAACAACTATTTTTAACGTGGTCAAGCCAATAGCCTGGCTTTTTGCATGTGTGGGAGCACGGTATAGGTGGCAATGAACTTCTGCCCTCTTTCACCATACCACGAAGGATGGCCTTGCAGTCCTCTGCCTTTGTAACGCACCTAATGAAACACATAGGTCACATTTGGAGAACATGGTGAGTATAGTGTATATTACCATATTAGAACGTCTAAAAGTGTAAAACTGTATTTTATATTATCATTATTTAATCCATGCTTAATTTTTACAATCATTGTATCATCGCAACCTTTTTTATTTTTTCTAATATTCATTTATTTATCAGTAATTTATTTTTCACATTTAGACAGCCTACTTGTCTCTTCAAACAATATGACATTTAGCAGCACATTTATTTTGTATTATGACGTTTTATTTATGCATCTAAATCAGTCGCTTTAGAAAATCGTAGAATTTGTTCATTTATTTAAATAAATAAATAAATGGACACCGAAATTGAATACTACTATACTAATCCGGTTTGAATACAAAACAATTATCGCTGCGCTTTTAGATTTGATCAGTTCAGGCCACCATACTTGTTGTGTTTGTTTGGAAGCAAAAATGGCGAACGAACTGGACAGAGTGCGAATCTCAGCCGCGGAACTTCGCGCAGAAGCTACAAATTCAGAGCAAATAGTCGATCGTTTCAGCGGTAAGAGAGAGTGCGTTCCGTCCTAGGATGGCACACGATGTTTAAAGACTCGTTAACTCTACTAAAACAGTAGCTGGGTGTCAAAGTTAGCAGGAAGTGCCGCGCGGAACTGCTAACTTCTTATCTAGCTAATGTTGTTAGCCGCACTGCTCTTGGTGTGTCTGTGCTCTAGTGTTCGAGGCTCGAATATTTCATATTACTAAATAACTGTTTAATTGTGCTGCTTATTCTTTCTACCATTTCAAAAGTGGTATATTTAAACATTTTAGTTTTTTATTGTTCAATATAAATATTCATTTTAATTTGTAAAAGGTAAGCCTTGATTTAGAGTGGACGTTAATGACAGTCAGTTCCATTAGGGGATGTTAGTGCTACCTTAGCAACAAAGATAACTTTTTGTTTTAAAGCTCTAATCTAAGTTCTTTTGTAGGGTGTTGTAGTATTTTTTTACGTCTTTTTCAATATTTTGTACTCGAAATTATCAAAGTGATTACACGTTTACTCTACTGCCAGTGGTTATTACTTTGAAATAGATTTTTTTTTTAAATGCAGCTCGTGCCCTTTTGTTGCAAAATTATCATGTTTCCTATTTGTGAATTAAGTCTCTTAAAGTACAGAGTTGTTCAGTTACTTTTCAGTTAACACCTGAAGCTTAATGTTTAATGTGTTTGAGATCATTTTCATGAAACAAAACAAAAGTTTTAACCATTTAGCTGTTGAGTTGAATGTTTTGGATATAGTATTTATTTCTTTCATCTTCTGTGAAAAGCTGCATTGGCAGAAAAACAGTCTCACAGCAGGATGCCTCAATAGTTTACGCTGGTGAATGTTCTCAATCATCCAGGTCATGGTCACTCCAAAACAAAATGTAAAAACAATCCACTGACTATTCCTGAAAGTTCATCAAACTTGGAAACCAAGTCCATTGGATTGTTTCAAAGTTTTCTTTTTTTGAATGAATACTTTACATTTGGTGCAGTGATTTTAGGTTTAAAAACCTAAACAGCCTTCCAAACATTCTTCCTATTAATGTGACCAAACAGCCCAATCTTGGTTACATTTCACTGTAAAGTATTTCTCAAAATGAACATTCTGTAACTCCAGGATTATGTACATTATTTTCGCCTTTGAGATTTATGCCTGTGTTCTAGCATCTCTTGTTGGAAGTAGAAGATCGGTGATGTATCTATAGCAGAAAACCAATCATTTTCACTGAGCTTTTCGGCTCCTTATAACAGTTGTAATACATATTCACCACGACTAATGCTGGGATTCTTTTTAATAAATGAAAAATGTGCACAATTACCCTGCAACTTGCTGACTGATCATTATTCAAATATGTATGATGTGTGGGTATATATTTTTTTCTGTATTCATGATTTTGATATGGTTCTTCAAAGAAAAAATCTAAATTCTTGGATTAATTTGTGTTTAAAATAATTTTAAGCTGTCGTTGCCGTCTTAAAAATTCTGCAGTTTAAAAAACTGTTAACTTAGTTAGGATGCTTTGAAATGGTTGACAAATTAAATGTAACACTGTTACACACTTTAGTATAAGCAGTTTCTAAACAAGTATGACACGTAATGATGAAGAATGATATTATTATACAATACATGTTTTATTTATGTCTTTCAATGATGCAGATCTTTAATGTTCATATTCAGCATTTTTGGTTTATTTTTCTTTCTTTCTACTTTTTCCAGAGGAGCAACAGGAACATAAAAAACACAAGCAACACAAGAAGCGTGAAGCTAAACGTCCTGACCTGCAGCTTTATCAACCAGTGGCTGGACACGGACGCCGTCATCAAGACAGTGAGGAGGAAGAACCTGGTCAGAGTGATTCTCTAGATGCCAAAACACAGCAGAGCGATCAATCATCACACAGTGACAAGGACAAAGGGTCTGGAAATGATTTAGCTAGACAAGGGTGTACCGACCTGTCAGGTACCAAAAGCAGTGAAGACAGAATGAGAGGTGACGGCAGTAACAGCCTCATCTGTAAACAAAGTACACAATCTGTGGGTAAAACAGATGCAAACAGTGAAAAAAGGTTTGATGAAAATGAAAAAGAAACAGAAGAAGCTTCTGGAGCTGCTAAACCTGCAAAGAAAGTCCGCAAGCCTGACAGAGCGTTTTATCAACCCGGGAGCCGCAGGAATGTGCAGGGAAAAGACAGTGGTGGTGGGAAAGAGGTGGTTAAGCCTTCTCCCAAAAAACAAGGGTCAAACAATGAGCCAGAATCTCTGTCGAGTACAGGTGATGGGAGCAATGAAAAACCAATAGCCAAACATGGAGCAAAAGATAAAGAAATCAATTCTGACTTCAAAAAGAAAACTACAGAACAAGGGAGACCAACTATGGACCCATCAGTGGAGAAAATTATGAGTAAAGTTGAAAAACTCAACATTAAAGAAAAAGGGGAAGTTCAGAGTCATAGCAGCAATTTTGAAAATGTTACCTCTACAAGAAGAGAAAAAGAAAAGAGTTCTCAAGGTGCAGAAACCAAAGGTGAGCAAGAAAAGGCAGCTAAGAAGGAGAAAGGTCATCACCGGAGAAGAGGAGGGGAGAAGAAAGAAGAAAAAGGGGAAGGTGTGGATTTTAAAGGAGAAGATGAATTAAATCAAAGTAGAAAGAACAATCAGCGAAAGGCTGAGAGAGAAAAAGAAAAGAGGGCTCCCGAGGCAGACAGAAGAAAAGTGGATAAACCAGGAGAGTCACGGTCAAGAAAGGATAATCCCAGAGAAACTCATAGCATAAGAGACAACAACAGAGACTTTAAAGACTCAGGAAAAGCTGCTAAAACAGGGAGCCATGTAGACAGGGCTATTGAGGAGCGGGATAGACCAAGATCTAATCTAAATCCCCCTACACCAAACTCGAAGCGTTATTCCAAATCTAATATCCGACACTCCCGGAACAGAACTTATAGCAGTAGTTCAGCGAGCAGCGTAACCAGCCAAGATGGTCCAAGGCCACGAATGGGCAAAGAGAGCGCCAAGTGGCAACGCTTCCCTGGGCAAACTAACAGGGAGTTTGTGGATAAACATGAGGGGCGACAGAGACATTCTTCTACAGAATCACTGGACGGGAGTGAAGTGTGTTACAGAGAAGAGGAGGATAGAAGGAGGAGGAGGAGAAGAAGTGTTGAGAAGGAAGAAATGGGTGCCGTAAAACGAGGGGAGGACAGGAAGACGTCAAAGTCAAGTAAAATGGGAGGTCGAGGAATCCTTAGGGTTTCTTTAGATGATCAGTCATCTATCCCAAAGGATAGCTCAGTTCCTCGTGGCAGAGGGAGAGGCATCCTGGTGCTTCCCGCCCGCACCGAAATCTCTCACTCACCTGAAATGGGGCAGAGGCTGTTTTCTGCTGGAACTCGGGGAGGAGCAGCTGGCAGGAACAGAGGAGGCCGAGGAGGAGGAGCAAGACGTCTCTGGGATCCAAACAACCCTGACCAGAAACCTGCTCTTTCCAACACTCCCTCATCCAAGCATTCGGCTCTCAAACAGCCACTGTACCTTCAGGCTGGGACTGGATACGGGCAGCTTCACTTTCTGGACACAGATGATGAATTAGCCGGCAGCCCTCCGGTGCCACAAGGGGATCACTTCCAGTCCCAGCAGGCTGCTGCTATGGCGTACTACAAATTTAAAAACTCTGACAACCCTTACTGCTACCCCATACCCTCCAATAACACACACAATCCAAACACCACAACGGGGCAGCACTTAGCTTACCATTATGACATCGGGCCGTACCAAATGGCTTCCCTTAATGGTACGTACCCGAGTCCAGGTACTAGTCCATACAGTGGTAGTTATAGGGGGGCAGCATACACCCAACCGGCTATAGGAGGTGGTCTGACATATGAAGAGGACATGGGGAGGCTGCTGAAGGCTGCAGATGCACATGAACTTCAGCTCAGTAACCTGATCTCCAGGGACAGAGTCAGCGCGGATGGCTTGGACCGTATGTCCCAGCTCAGGTGAGCATTGCTGGAAAAAGTGTCTTTATACTTCAGGCTCGCAATATTTATCTGTCTATGTTCTTTTTTGAAGAGCTGCACTTTTGGGGCTGTATGAGCGGATCATTCTGACAGATATCGAGTTTTCCGACTCCAAGAACGTGGATCAGGCTTTGTGGAAGAACGCGTTCTACCAGGTCATCGAGCGCTTCCGGCAGCTGCTTAAAGACCCCCCCTGTGACAACATGCACGATATCAGAAACATGCTGCTCACGCTTCTAGATGAGGTGAGAAGCATGAGGACTTCAGGACAGAGAAGGAAGCCACTATGCAGCCTCCTGTCATCACTAAGATGTGAACCTTCTCTCTTTATTTTTTTTTATTTAAGAAGTAAATATAGACTAGTCTCATTATTACAACTGGAATGCGAAAACAAAAATATTCCTATTTCTACAATAATAAAAAAAAGTCTGTGATCTCTGTTTCATTTAGAGGTTGCCATATTTGTTTCCCACATAAGCCCCCTGTGCAGTCCTCCAGCAGTGCTTTAAAATAATAATTTTGGGAAAAAAAATACCAAAGGACACTTCTCTTTAATAAACACATCAGTGTATGATATAGAGTTAAACAACACATGGATCTACATATTTTATTTTTTTACTAAAACAGCAAGAGCTGTTCTCAGGAGTAAATTGACAAACTAAACATGCTGTGAAAACTAAAATACTTCCCCACTTTTCTCAGTTGATTCTTATTGATTTAAACATATATATATATATAAATATATAGTTTTTAAGTAAATGTCAAATTGCAGTTGTCAACATGGTTTGCAATCACTAGTACGATAAAAACATCTCTACACCTTTTTCTTAAATATTTTCTTCAACATATTTGTTCAGCCCAAGGTCTAGGTGTTGACAAACTGAGTTTATGTGACCCTAAAGGAAGAATAATTGCTCATCTTCAACTCAAATAATCTGTGGATTATTGACTGGAGCAAGATGAGACACCAAAGCCAAGTATGCACTACTTAAAGCAACATGGGCTTCTTTAACAAATCAAACATCACAGCCTATTCACCTTTGATTTAAAAAAAGAACCATGACCTAATGATGTGAAAAAAGTCCTGACAGCAAAGAATAGTGATGATTTTTTTTTAAAGATATACATTTTTTTTATCTAATAAACAGAGAAACTGAATGGTAGGCATTGTTAGTTGTAAGTCATAAACATTAGAAAAATAAGAAATGTTAAAGTTCTCAAGCTGCAGGTAACCTGGGATGATTAGAGCCAGATGTGGCCTTACGTAGTCTATCAATTCATCTTTTATCAGAAGAAAATGTAAAAGTTGGTTTTTCACTGCTTTCACAGGGAGCATTGTTCTTTGATACGCTGCTTCAGAAGCTGCAGGCTGTGTACCAGTTTACATTAGAGGACTACATGGATGGTATGGCCATCAGAACTCGTCCTTTGCGTAAAACGGTATGTAAATACTGCTTTTTATTTTGTGTGTGTATATAACCTGTCAGAATTGTATGTGTGCAAGTCACACTTATGTTTTAAGTATAATAGTGTTCTTTGTGTTTGTATTTTTAGGTAAAGTATGCACTTATAAGTGCACAGCGATGCATGATTTGTCAGGGTGATATCGCACGCTACCGAGAACAGGCCACTAACTCTGCCAACTATGGCAAAGCTCGCAGGTAGGCAGATCTTTTAGAGGGATTTCTGTAAATCCTTAAAAACACACATGGTCTTCTTGAAACTTTTATCTGTAAACATTTATTTAATTGATTGAACATAATCAATTACAGTACTTTTGTTTTTGAATAGCAATGGTCATGGACAACCCAGTTAGGAGTTATTATAGCATAACATAGTAGCCATGTTAGATCCCAGTTTGATTCATTGCTGTCCAATTTTTCTCCTCTGTCTCAGCATTGTGAAGCATCTCTCAATTATTTTAATTCAGTAGAATATGAATGAAGATGTTCATTTCTTTCAATAACTCAATTAATTTTATATATATATATATATATATATATATATATATATATATATATATATATATATATACTTTTTGTTATGCTTATCTGTTTGTTATTCCTAAAAAGTTTATCTTAGGTTAAACTGCTGTTCTTGGAAAAATACATTGATAAATGTCCTAATTGAAATGCATAATCTTCAGTGAATTATTGTTATATTTAATTTTTTAATAATGTTGGGTGTTCATCATTTCTTTTTTCTTTAGTTGGTACCTGAAAGCTCAGCAGATTGCGCCTAAAAATGGACGACCCTACAACCAGCTGGCCTTGTTGGCAGTTTATACAGTAGGTGATGCCAAGATAGTAAAAACAAGTATTTTGAAATGTATTCTTGTCTTGATTTATTTTCTTTTTTTAAACTATTAGTTTGTTTATAATTCACTTAAATTAGTTTATTTATAATTCATATACCATTACCTAAGAAAAGCCTAATTTTCAGTCAATTTCATTTAATCATTTTTTATTTTAAGTCACTGACAGAGCTAACGGATATAATAATTATTTCTATGCTGTTCAATAGCTACATTGACCCCTGGATCATGCATTTAAACTTGACATGTGGGTCTTAAACACTCTTTCAAAAGCATTTATTACAAAAAAAGCTTTGTTTGTGTAGCTTAAGCTCTAGTCCTCTGATAACCTTTGTCTTTCAAGTGTTTAGGTGCAGTTAACCTAAATCCGACAGTTGAATTGCATTTTGACATGCCTGTCAGTAGTGCAAAGGATGTCATCATTTAACTTAAATATGCTAAAGCAGAGATGTACCTACATATCTTAATACTGAAATACAAGACCTGTATTTAGAGAAAGTAAAACAGAGCTTTAACACGCTGTCATTCTTAGGTCAGTTTCACCGTCTTTTTTTTTATGCTTCCTAAAAATCCAAAATATTATTTTTTATTAACCCTCTTAAAAATCTTGAAAGTGCAATCTGAACATATTTACGCACTCAATCTTTGTTAATCTCTCAGCTAGAGTGGATGTATAAAAACTGCCTCATGTACCAAATTAGGGCTGAAACAAATAATCAGACTGATCGTGATTAATCTATTTTTGAAATGATCGTCAACTAATTAAATAATCGACAAATCGTTAAATGGAGGATAGAGAATCTAAAACATGCCTTTACCTGACCGAGCAACCCACTTACAGCAGTAATTATAAAGAAACTATAAAAACATTTTTATATTTTTCATTTGAGGTGAAAAAAAAATCTTTTACATCTGTCAATATGCTTTGTCCAGAACTCATTTTAGTTTGACCTGGTTTAATTTTATAGAAAATCTTCTTTAAGGAATCTTTGGCTTTGCCATTATTAATCAATTAATCGAATAAATAATCAACAGATTAATGGATTTGCAAAATAATTGTTTGTTGCAGCCTTATACCAAATGTTAACCTCAAAGTTCGGTCACAATGATCAGTATTATCCTTCATGATGTCTGAGCTTTAGTGTTTAAGAAAGACTTTGGTAAAAGTTGTTGGTCCTCTCTTAATTTAATGTGGTTATTTAGGGCCTAAGAGATCAAAATATTGGAGTAAATTTTTAACATAATATAGAGTATGATGTGTTTTTAATTATTTTTCTATCTTTTTCATCTGCAGAAGAGGAAGTTAGATGCTGTGTACTATTACATGCGCAGTTTGGCAGCCTCTAATCCCATTCTGACAGCAAAGGAAAGTTTAATGAGCCTCTTTGAAGAAGCTAAGCGTAAGGTAAGTCATCAAAATGCACAGTGTTTATGAGGAAGCAGTCATCAGCCTTTTTTAAGTCTGCCATTTGAAGTTTGATTTCCACAGTGGAAACAGAACATTCATGACGATCATAATCTTTATTTTAACAGGCTGAACAGTTTGAGCGAAGAAGGAGGCAGGAGCATGAAGGAGGTTCCCAGGGTCCAGCAGTGAAAGGGAGACGAAAGTGGGATGATGGCGCCCGTGTTGAGGTTTGGATCCGCCCTGGTGGCCAAACAAGAACCCCATCATCTCAGAGAGGCGGCAGCCAGTCCAGCAGAGACTCCGAACAGGATGGAGAGCTTGGCAGTCTTAGTGCCGCTGAGGTAAAATATCCCTTCTTTTCTGCCTTGCTAAATTTTAATGGGTCAGATAACATTAATTAGATCCACCATTAATGAAAAAAATTATTGTATTAGAAAATACTCATGTATAGTGACTTCCTGGGAGAGGTAGTCCTCCAGAACTCTTTAACTTAGCTTTCTGTTTTTAGATGTACAACTTTTTTTTTCTTTTGTTATTTATAAAACCTGTTTGAACAGACAGAGGGTGTGTAGGGCTATTTATAGATTTACTTTACTCACCCTTTAAACCTGCTTAACTATCCAAACAACAAAATATACTTAGAATAGTTGTACTAAGACAAGTCAAATTTCTCCACACCAAGCTTTCTACACATGTAGCTTTGAGAGGGATTGCAACACCTAATTCTTTGGTGGTTTGACCCAATTCATTTGGCTCTATAGTTTATAATAGTTACCACGTCTTGGTTTCTTCCATATGTTTTAGAATACGCACTTTCTTGGTATTTGTCCATGCAGCAAGATGTTAGTAACTGTTAGTGTACTGTAGTATATGGCACAAATGCACTACTTGCACAGCGATGAATAATTTTTTGTTGTTTACTTTTCACCTTCTCTATTTTTTAGCTAAATAAGCGATTCATTTTAAGTTTCCTACATGCCCATGGAAAGCTCTTCACTAAGGTTGGGTGAGTCATGACTCTTAATGGGGTTCATTTGTAGATTATCAAAACCAAGCTGCTAAAATAAAGGTAGAATTTTTCTCATGCCTTTTGTGACGCATAAGTTTTCTAAATGTGTGATGTTGTGTCGCGGCTTCACAGTATGGAGTCTTTCCCTGGAGTGGCGAGTCGTGTTTTAAAGGAGTTTAGGACTCTTCTTCAACATGGCCCTTCACCGCTCGGGTTTACGAACCTGCTGCAGATCATTACCATCAACATGTTTGCAATATACAATGCACATAGTAGAGGTAAGTTTGCATATTTGCTTTCTAAAATTTGCTGTAGGAATTTAAATTCAGACAACTTTGCAAAGTTTTGAGTTTGCTGTGTAGATAGTTTTTTTTATGTAATTGGGCATTGTATTTAACTTCTTAAATGCAAGATTAAAAAAATTAATAAATGCCCTAATTACACACAAAAAATAAAGTTATTTTTCTTTGCCAGGTGAAGAAGGAGATACCCGATCTGTCTTATTAGAACAAAGCACAGCTCTTGGCCTCAGTATGTTTGCCTTGCTGGTCCAGCGATGCACGGAGCTTCTGAAAGAAACTCCCTCAGGTAAATATTTCGTCCAATTCTTTTGAACATGACTGAAACCATTTTAATGTTCCTTATTTTCACAAGTTTTGCATCTCTCTAAGAAAGGATGGAAGGTTGTTGTTAAATAAGTTCTGAGCGATTTGTGTTGTGATAAAGATGGAAGTGAGCATAAAAACAGTTATTCTAAACCAGCTGCTTTAAGAAAAGCTATATTTCCTTATTTTTTTGCTGGAATTGATTTCAGCAGGAAAAAGATCGTAAGAAAAATCCCAAAACTGTGTTTGGTTTTTGTGTTTCCAAACAGCATTACAGTTAGCTGTGTTTATCTGTCTGTCATGTTTAGTTTTTGTTTTCCCATAACTTTTCAATAATGCATGACTTGCATTGCTACATGTGATGCACCAATAAATAATATATATTTTATTTATTCACAGGTTGGGCTTTTTAGAACCACATTTTCTTCTCTAATAGGAGCTATTCATTCTATTCATTTAATAAACAACAAACTAGCCAAGTATGATTACGAATGGTTGATGCATCCATTCAGCTGTGTCTGACTAAATGATGCGTATGATTCAATTTAAATGGATAAGCATAGTGTTGCTCTCTGTCAGAAGCAGTCCCAGTGGCGGATGGAGAAGAGGAAGAGAAAAGCGAAGAGCTGCAGGGTATGGTCAAAGTTTCTGCATTCCCGCCGGGGTTGAGAGAACTACTGCCCAGCATCAAAGTGTGGTCAGACTGGATGTTAGGACATCCAGAAGAGTGGAACCCACCCCCATGCAGCCTAGAGTGAGTACTTTTGTGGTCTTAAATATAAATCTTCTATGGCCCATCTCCTGCGCTCCCTTACTCTACACACTTTGGAACAAACGGCTAGCATGTCTCGCTAGCATGCAGCCAAGCCCTGCAGATCTATTTGCAGGAGCTAATGTTAAGTTGTGTTGAAGCAGAGATGCACTGTATAGTTCCAAGACAAGGTCCTTGACTGAAGTGTGAGACCACTTTAAAATTATTTGTATTAAAACCATGAAGCTAATTTTGTTTCATTGTGTGTTTATGTGAAAGAGCTCAAAAGAGCTCTGCGTAACCAAGGAGGTATATTTGTTAATAAATGAACCAAGTTTTTAAAATTAAAAATAAAACATCCCATCACATGAGTCAAGTGATCTACAACCGGACCTTACTGCTATGCAAAATGATAAAGAAGATCAGAAGTATTTGGAGAATGACGGCGTGGCAGATTTGAAGACTAGAGCAGTGGTTCAGCCACATTGATATAACTCTGAATTTGCTGCTGCCACTTGATTTTCAAGAGTTATCATGTGAACAAACATAATCATGTTTGATTATTATGACTTTTTTTTTTATTACAATGCTGATGTAGTTGAAAAAAAACAAACAATTTATTTCCTTTTTAAAGTAAAGAAAAGCATACATCTATTTGAAAGAAACATGGAAACATCTTATTTAATGGAAATTTGTTATTTATGGAAGATAAAGTAAAAAAAAATAATTTCCAACTTTATGACAAGAAAGGTACATTGAAATGACATTCCTGGTATCCAATGCAGTTATTCAACAAAAGAACCTTAGAAACTCCTAAAAACTGAATTATTCAGGTGTTTTTGTTTCCTTTGTTTTATCACTGTTAGCCAAAGTGATAAAACTGTTTATTTAGAGCTACAGTGGAAGGTTCTAAGAACCACTTGTGTCTCTGGAGCTGCAGTTTGCAGAGCCCTCCTCTAGTGCCAATGCAGTCAACCACCTATATAACACGTCCTCTAATGCAATCTCCTCATGACTTCATGTGATGATTCCTTGATCAAGGTGCAGTCCAGATGTTTGGCAGTGTCTTGCTGACTTGTGTAATGCTCTGGCCCTTGTGGACCATGAGGAGATGCCTCTCTACAAGATGGATACGGATGAAGTAGACGGTGACGAGGAGCTGACCATGCTTCAGTTGAAGGAAGACAAACTGCTTGCTGGCTTTGTGCCACTGTTGGCTGCGCCTCAGGAGCCATGTTACACAGACAAACACACCGACATGGTCAGTGGTTTGTAAAGCACTGGGTGAAAATGTGACCACATGCTTTTATTTTCAATGTTTTGCATGTGTCCCAAAGTTTCTATGCTGTGGTTTTCGGCACTACTATCTTTCATTCTCTTGTCTCAGGCCATAGCAGAGGATTGTAAGAGAGTAACAGTACTGAAGTACTTCCTAGAGGCTTTGTGTGGACAAGAGGAACCTCTGCTGGCCTTCAAGGGAGGCAAATACATATCAGTCGCAACCTCTCCCTCACTGAACCACTCAGAAGATGCAAGGAGCAGGCAGGATTCTTTAACAGAGAAAGAGGTGAGTGTCTGTGCTCTCCTTTCTCTAAATCTACTGCAGGAAACCAAAACAATAACACCTGTTGTTGGCAAAAAGCTGATCTCATTCTCATTATCGTCTGGTTAGCAGTCCGATGACGTCATACTTGAGGGCGAATCTTCTCTGTCTGGATCAGAAGAAGAGGAGGATTTTGAGGAGGCAGGAGACAGCGAAAACGACATCAAGGAGCTAAAGGCACGGCGGCACGCCCTCGCTAGCAAGCTGGCGCAGCAGCAGAAGCGCAGGGACAAAATACAGGTAGGAAACAAAGTATGGATGACCTGTATTGGTAAAGCAATCTGAGACAAAGTGGAGCCTCATGATTCTTTGCGTTTCAGGAGGTGTTACAAACCGGTGGCCAGTTAGAACTGGAAGTGAAGCCCCTGTTTTTGGTCCCAGATACCAACGGCTTCATCGATCACCTAGATGGGCTGAAGAAGCTCCTTCAGTGTGGAACCTACATAATAGTTGTGCCTCTCATTGGTTAGAGAAACAAAGAAAACATGATCATTCAAATGATGAATTAAAAGTTTAAATATTAAACCCCACATATTGCATTTATTCAATTTCTGTGTACTGACTTTCTTTTGCTTTCTCTTCCAGTGATAACAGAGTTGGATGGTCTAGCTAAAGGCCAGGACCCTTCTGGGGGGGCAATGGGGACAGGAGGACGAAGCACTGGTAGTCGAGGCAACTATAATGTGAGTATGAGCCACGTGCGGGCCGTGCAGGAACAGGCTCGTTCTGCGGTGGCTTTCCTAGAGAGGGGCTTTGAAGCCAGGGAGCCATGCCTCCGAGCCCTAACAAGCCGAGGGAATCAGCTGGAGTCCATCGCCTTCCGCAGTGAAGACACCTCAGGACAACAGGTAGGAGCCTTGCTGTTTGCAGTGCCTTGCAACATAGTCATACCCCTTCTTCAAATATTTCAATTTTCAGGTATAATTTTTCATGTTTGAACCATAAAGTTGATTTTCTTTGAGTTTCATATAAAATATCAAAGCAATCAAAGCAATTACTATGTAGTCAATTTAAAATGAATTCATCGTTTTTAGGATAAAAATGTTCATACCGCTAAATAAAATCAATTGCAACACACTTAATTTTACAAAAATTTAGAATAGGAAGTGTAAAGTCAAATAGACATGCATCTTTCTGCCTTCAAGCTCCAGCTGGCAACACAGAGATGAAACATTTCTACTGACATCATTATGTACGAGCAGCAAATAATTAATAACCTCATTTACACCTTCCCTCTATGTGAATAGAGTCCGTATCATACTTCAGTCTTCTAGCCTGCACTTAGATATATATATATATATATATATATATATATATTAGGGGTGGAACGGTTCACAAAATCCACGGTTCGGTTCACGGTTTCGTGGTTACGATTTTCGGTTCGGTTCGGTACATGTTGATTGTTAGCCTAACATGTTGGTCGTGTTGCTGTTAGCATAAACAAAACGTGTTGCACAATGCTTGCACACTGTTTTTATCCACAACTTCCTTTCCGCCGTCATCGTAGGTCACTCTAAATACAAAGTGGTCCCATACAGCAGACCTATAAAGTGCTGCTGGCGCGTCTTCCAACTCCTGTTCTTTCCCACTCGCCATACCCACACAATTCTCAACAACAACTGATTTTTTTCTGCTACACCCGGCTACGCTTCTTCTTCTTCTTGTTTACTACTGGTGGTTGGCGTTGGTCGCAGTACCGCCACCTCCTGCTCTGGAGTGTGCCTATGAGAAAAAGGAGCCGCGCATGAACCGAACGAAACACACGTGAATCAAACCGAGACAGTCGAACCAATTGGTTTGGACGGTTTTCATAAACCGTTCCATCCCTAATATATATGTATATATATGTATGATTGATTTATTCCTTTTTTTCTTTTGTTTATGGTTTTTCCTTTTTTACTCCTTTACTTGCGATTGTTCAGTATTTTGTTTGGATCTTTTTTTTTTTTTATATATATATTTTTTCAGCAGTGCACCTTTTACCTGTCTTGCTAGTTAAGGCTGATTTATACTTCGAAACTAGGTCATCTGCGTAGGTGCAGTGAACAAAAAGCCGTCCCCGCCCCTCCACAGATACTCCGCTGCACCTCTCCCTAATTGTAACTGACCGCAGACAGGAGGCCGGCTTGTTTTGTTTTTATGACCGAAATTGCGGAAAACAACTCGTGAAGTTTGACCAGCTAGAAGATTGAGGTGCGGGAGAACGCTGGGACCCTTTTTCCACTTGGATCCTCGCTCTTTTTCGCCCTCATGTCCCTCTGTTGTTGGACTAAACTTTTTACTTAAAGTGATGTCACTATGAGCTTCTTTTATTCATTTTGAATAAATAAACCATTAATTAACCTTTTGGCCAATGTGCAAAACCACACATGCAAAGTAAAATAACACCCCACATGACTGTTAGGCTATAGAGCAAACCCCTCTGTCATTCTAACTGAAGAAGACCCCATCTTCAAAAACACGCAGTTGTTTTATGACTAACACAAGCCAAACTCATCCCTTTATCTGCTCTCTGTTCTTTTTCAGGGAAACAACGATGACGTGATTCTGTCCTGCTGTCTCCACTACTGCAAAGACAAAGCAAAGGATTTTATGCCTCCTCAGAGAAGTATGTAACAGTGACTCCTTTAAATCACTTTCACACGTTAAAGTAGCTTTCTGACCTAACTCTGTACCTGCCTATAAACAGATGGAACTGTGAGGCTCCAGAGAGAGGTGGTCCTCCTTACGGACGACCGCAACCTGCGCGTCAAGGCTTTGACCCGCAACGTCCCCGTGAGAGACATCCCATCCTTCCTCAGCTGGGCTAAAGTGGGCTGAACCAGAATCGGGCTAAAGTCATAGGGATCTAGCTGATGAAGCCTGCTTGTCACTCAGGAGAGAAGACACTCAAAGCAGAGGAAGAAGAAGGAGATGAGTGGGGAGAGGAAAGGGTAATGAGAACGCAAAGCACCACTTCTTCAGGAATACAAGCAAATAAAGAGCAGATTGGTGTTAATGAGCTAATTTCTCTTAGCGAGGAAGCGTGTGCGTGTATGTATGTGTTAGGATCATCGAGCTTCCCCCCCTTAAGAAAGAATGACTTAATTAGTCTCTAATAGGTTAAAGGAGAAAGAGGTAAAACCGACTGATTGGATCTGGGGGTTACTGCATGCAGCCTGAAACTTCTGCAAGAATAATCCAGATTAAAAGCAGATGAGGATGAAAACTCAGTGAGGTAAGCTGTCTGTTAAGTAAGAGAGCAGAATATTATATACGGGTGTCTGCCTTTGAAGGCATCAGCCTAAACTGGTGATCCTCTACAGCAGCGCTGACAGAGCCCAGGGTAGAGCTTGAGTTTTAATGTTTGTATCAGGAGAGATGATTGTTTGGGCTGAATGACAAGCCCTGTATCCAAATGCAGCACCCAGATAGAATCGTATGAAGACACTGTGTTTCCTGCTTACCCAGGAAATACTTCTTCTTTGGCAGCTTTCTCCAGCTTGATGCTAATGTTAAAATATCTGTGCTGAAAAACAAAGTCTTACAAGATTTTTTTTGTTTGTTCTTTTCCCTTTTCTTTATTTCCTGTATATATTGCTTTATTTTATGGACTTAAAAATAAGAAACTGCAATTTCCTTTTGTTTTCTCTTTTTGATATATTATATATATTATTTTCTTTGTTGTTGTTGTTTTTTTTTTTTTGTTTTTTTTGGTGGGGCCGTGTAACATGCTCAAAACCAGATTCTGTCTGGTGATTTACTTGGTGGGTTAATCCCAGAAAGTTTGTCTTTTGTCATTGCATGGCGGTTTCTCAGACAGCTGTAATCTTAGAAGGGATTTTTTTTTAAATCAATTAATGTTGTTGGTTGTTTTTTTTTTCTTCACAACTCTTCAGTAATCTTTACATTTTTTTTTTTATGAATTTCTTTTAATCAACACTGCCTGTTTGGAAATAAGGCAGTGATAGCTTTTTTATAAATATTTTTTTGGAGTGGGATAAAGTTTAAATAAACATGATAACATTTGTATAAAAAAAAAAAACAGTTGACAAATAATTGTTTTTTTTTCTTTATCCATTCTGTTCAACAATCAGCATCATGTTTGTTTTTCCGTTTTATGAAATGCATCAAAGTTAATACCTTCTGTTATATGTTTGCTTTTTGCACTTGTGTTACTTTTTTGGTGGGGGGGTTTAATGTCAGGGCTTAATGAGATTTGCCTTAATGCAGTGTTTCTCAACTCTGGTCCGTAGGACCCACAGTCCCTTATGTTTTGGATGGGTGTCCTCTCCACCGCACTTAAATTCAAATGATTGTATTTTATCCTGCATGCCATCAAGTAGCCTGTTAATCAGGTGTGTGAGAGAAAGAAAAACAGCTGAAACTGCAGGACAGTTGGCCCTGAGGAAGAATGATGAGAAACCCTGCTTTAATGCTTTCATTGGGATAATCCTGGAATTCCATCACGTTCTCAGAGATGGGGGATCTGGAGTCAACACGTCATTTCTATGTCATGAATTTGTTCTGCCCTGCCACTGAACAAGGCGACTCCAATCTGCACAGGTTAAACCAGATTGGACAGATTAATCATAGAGATGATTTGTTGAAACCAGATCCCCCATCTCCGCTTTTTGTTGGTATCAAATCAGCTACTTATGAAAGAAACACTTTTTTTCTTTTGTATATTGAACTCTTGATAGAAAAACAAAATCAGACTTGCAAGTAACACAAAGAAATCCAGCAATCTGTATTGTTAAGAAAAAGCAGCAAGACAACGCACATCTCTGTGGATTTAATCATTGTAGGGTTAAAAATTGGGTGAGGGTTTTTTCTTGTAAATGCGTGGTTTTGAGAATTCTGTTTTCTTGAGTTTGTGTGGGTGTTTCCGTTGTAAATCTTTATCTGGATGCTTTTTGTGACAGCAGCGTATGGCTCCTCCTTAGCTTCCTTCGCCATGTCCCTTTTTAATGTTCAGTGGCATGTAACTCAAAGTTATACTGGAACTTCAGCCATTATTCCATGAGCAGCTTATTTGCTTTTGCCAACTTGAGCAATCAAGAAAGCTGTTTCATTGCTATATGTTGTGTTTTTGGTTCTGTGGCACATTTCAATAAAAATGACTAAACAATCACTTGGTAGTCATGGATGCTCAAATGATGGTGGTTATAAAGAAAAACAAAGATGTCTTGACAAAGGAAAATGTTTATTCTCTCAGGTTTCTACATGGAAATGGTTAATAGAGCACCTTGTATAATAAAAATAATTAGAAAAAACAAACTCATCTAATTTGAATAATCATTAATTTAGTACCAAAACCATCACTTATATGCAGTTATTGCATTAATGAAAGGTGTATTGGAAGCAACTAGGGCTGCAACTAGCAATTATTTGGTTAATCGATTAATCTGTCAATTTTTTCGATTAATTGAATTTTCAAAAAAATTCTTAAAGATAGATACACAATTAAACCATTTGAAACAAATCTTTCCCTTCTGGATAGAGCATATTAACAGATGAAAGATGACGTTTTTATCTTAAATTTGGTCTAAATACTGCTCTAAGTGGGTTTCTCTATCAGCTAAAGGCATGTTTTAAAGTCTATACTCCAGTTCACGATTAATGGATTTCAAAATGTGTTTATTATTTCGATAATCGATTAATCAGACCAATTGTTTCAGTCCTAGAAACAACCCAATTCTGCTTTCAGTCCATGCAATGGGAGCTCTGGAAACACCAATTCTTCACTTAAATATGATTCACAATCCTTCCAAGGTGCTAGTTGTTCATGTGCACCCACTTCTATCCTCCATTAACTTCCTGCTCAGACACAGCATTCTTATCATAGCTGGGATTATTCAGCAACCACCATTTTAACCAAATCAAAATCACTTTTGAGTGGCAATTTCATCAGAAAGGTTCTCCTGCATTGGACTTCGTTGAAAGTTACACCTGGACATACAGCGGGTAAAATAAGTATTGAACATGCCTCCATTTTCTCAGTAAATATTTTTCTAGAGGTGCTATTGATATGACATTTTACCAGATGTAGGTAACAATCTACACATACAAAGAAAACAAACCATAGGTGTCCAGAAATTATTTAGAACAATGTGAAATGGCACAGGGAAAAAGTATTAAACACATGGCATAGAAAGCCAAGACATCAGCAGACATCTCCCAGTAATTAGTGCAATCCTTGTCAATTCAAATTAATATCAGCTGGTTCAGTCCTAAATGATGGCCTATAAAAAGGTATATCTGATGTCACACAAGAAACATCTCATGATGGGTAAAAATAAAAGAGCTTTCTCAAGTCCTTTGCAACCTTAATAATGGCACTGGTTACAGAAGTATTTCTAAACTAAATGATCCATCATTTTGTATCTATATACTGTCATATTCCATGAGTTAGAATATGCATTCTTTGAGCCTCCTTATTCAGACTAAAAGTATATTTTTAAAATAAATCAGTAAGGCTCTGCTCAAAGACACTAGAGACAAAATTGTACACCTCTACAAGGGTGAAAAGGGCTATGGGGAAATTGCCAAGCAGCTTGGTGAAAAAAAGGTCCACTGTTGGAGCTATCATTAGAAATAGAAAATGGAAGAAGCTAAACATGACTGTCAATTTCCCTTAGACTGGGGCTCCATGCAAGATCTCACCTTGTGGGGTCTATGTGATCCTGAAAAAGGTGAGAAATCAGCCCAAAACCACATTGGATGAGCTGGTCAAAGACCTGAAAGGAGCTGGGAGATTTTGGGGGAACAACCTCCTTGCCTCAGTTAGAGCATTGAAGATGGGTCGAGGCTGGATCTTCCAACATGATAATGACCTGAAGCACACAGCCAGGAAAACCAAGGGGTGGCCCTGGAAGAAGCATATCTAGGTTCTGGCGTGGCCTAGTCAGTCTCCAGACCTTAACCCAATAGAGAATCTTTGGGGGGAGCTCAAATTCTGTGTTTCTCAGCGACAGCCCAGAAACATGACTGATCTAGAGAAGATCTGTGTGGAGGAATGGGCCAAAATCCCTTCTGCAATGTGTGCAAACCTGGTGAAAAATCTACAGGAAACGTTTAACCTGTGGAATTGCAAACAAATGCTACTGTACCAAATAGTAACAATTATTTTCTCAGGTGTTAAAATACCCATTTGCAGCTTAACATACAAATAAATAGTTTTAAAAAATCATACATTATGATTTTTTAATGTTGTTTTAGATTATGTCTCTTCCGGTGGACATACACATACAAAGACAATTCCAGACTCCTCCACAATACCTTTGGTGGTCAGGGCTTTAATTCTAGCTGGAGAAAACACCTTTTTTCACCAAACAAAACCCTCGATCTGTTGGAAGTTCTGTTTGACTAACAACTTCCTTCCGAGCTGAGAGGGGGAAAATCAAGAGACCATAAAGGAAGCTGAAGCTAAGAAGTCTGAGTTGGTTCTGGGAAAGTAAACTTGTTCTGAACCAAAATGGAGGGATTCTGTATCCTGTTGCTGTATTATAGGTCAGTTTTCCAGTATCTGACCTACTAGTCTGCCTCTGTTGGGACCCATCCCCCCAATTTTTTTAAGCTTTCCCTTAGACCAGTAATAACGTATATTTACATTTAAACTTTTTGTGTAAGGAGAGAGATTATATGATAAGGAAAGGTGTTTTTCAAGTAAAAAAAAACCTAAACTTTCATTATCCAATCATTTGAGAATCCCCCATAGTAGCTTGCTTACACATCTTTTTTCTTTTCACAGTTATATTCAAATCTGTGGGTTTTAAAGTGACACTTTATTTTTAACTGTGTAAAGTTAGCAAAGACTGCATTGTTTGAACCGAGTTACATACACGATTACATCAACATAAGTGCGCAACATAATCATTTCAGCCTAAAAAGCAATCAGAAATTAATTTTGAAATATAAAAATAGCATAATTTGTAGTTTCAGTTTTCTAATAAAAATCTGAATTAGTCATACAGGAGAAAGGATAATCAAGGAGAAGGTGAGGATATTTTTGTTGAGAAGCAAGCTCTGTTCCATCTGGTCTTGTGAGAATGTTTGATCTCACCATTTTCAAATACACAATTTAAAAAGAAAATCCACATTTCATAAATATCACTCAACAATTATTGTTTTATTTTACAGCTACCTATCTTTTCATGCAGGTAGCCTGTGTGTGCAAGCTTACAAATAACTGCATTATCAATATTAATAGAATTTCATCTCAGTGAAAAAAAGTTAAATACCTAATTGTTAGTAGAAGGTGTAGTAGAAACGGGGGTCCAGACCACTGGTCCCTCTGCTGGTCATCGATAAAGATCATGGTGTAATGCAGGGGTAACAAATTAAACATCAGTGGGGTACCAATAAAGAAAATCATCAACCAGTAAAGGTCCGGAGACATTTTTAATTATACTGTTACTTTAAACAGAATTTTACACTGAAATAAAATGAGGTTTCTATGCATCCATGTTATACATTATATTTTTAAATAAATAAATAAATATATATATATATATATATATATATATATATAAAGAAAATTTCCTCTTTTTAAAATCTAAAGTGTTTTTTGAAGTAGAGAACAACAATTGTTTTTGTATATAGACAATTTCCTGACTCACATATTTTATAAAACACCTGAACTGACTTTTTGTCTTTTTGTTTTGTTTTATTTATTTTTTTATGGCTTAATGAGAGCAGTGGGCTTTAGGCTGCCCTGCAAGGCTTTAAACCTGGGTTTAGATGATCAGAGGCGTAGCCAGAACATTTTGATAAGGGTGGCCAGGCAGTAACCAATGTACACTGAGGGGTGGCCAAAAGCAGATCAGCACCAGAACCTCAGGGTCAATCTGTACTGATCAACAGGAAAATGAAGGATAAATTCAAATAAAGACAAACTATATGTTCCTCCAACCTTTGCTAACAAATAGACACATATATTTAAACATCCTTGCTTCTTAGTCATAAGTCATAGTGGATAAAGTTCTTTCAGGTTTCATTTCTGGGGCGAACATCTTTTCCATTGCTTAAAATTGTTATTTAAAAGTACTAATATTTACAAAAAAATTGTATTGACGTAAAAACATAAATATGTTTATTTACGTTTAAAAATATTACGTATTTAAGTTTTTATTAAAATAGTTATTTATCTATGATTAACTGAAGACTCCTAGATGACTTTTCTCTTCACCCCATATAACAAAATCTAGTTCTGAAAAGAGCATGAATTCTGTACTTATCACCTTTAATGTTAGCATATTAATGTGCATAATTAACCACAGTGTTTTTGTTGTCAAGTAATGTAGTTAATGTATGAACAATTAAAATGTTTTGATTATTGAGAGTATTACGGCTGCCACTGTCTGTATTATAGGGAAAAAATGGTAGGGGTGGCCGAAGGGGTGGCCAATGTTTGGCTATGGGTGGCCATGGCCACCTCTGGCCCCCCATCTAGCTCCACCCCTGATAACAAGCCATTCTCAAGCGCGTCCAGGCTCATTCATGAGCTTATATACCTATTACCAAAAATGAAGACTGTTTAATTAAATGATTGGATGCAAACTATTGGTACTTCCACATACCAGGATATCTATTTTTTTCTAAGAGGCTTAAAAGTTTAATCAAATCCAGTCAAAACGCCCAAGAGCGCCTCTCACAACTTCAAAAGAAACAGCTCATCTCAGGCATGGATGAAGAGATGCTGAGTTTGGAAGCAGAGAACAAACAGAGTTCATCCAAACCATGGATGATCCTAGTTATCCCTGTTACAAAAATCCACAACAAAACGAAAATATTTGGGTAGAAACTGAACACATGCTGGATGCTGATGGTGTGATGGTGGGGATTTTTTTTATATGTCATTGTAAATTAAGCGTGCATTTCTGCATGTTTTGCTCCTGAATTTAATAATAATATCACGCATGCTCTCCTTGAGCTCCGAGGAAGTCAGAGCAGAGCAAGACAGGATAAGTAGTCTGTCCCCCTAGAAGATGTTTGGCTCAATGGTCCATGAGTTATCTTTACTACTGACCACAGAGATGAAAGCCAATTTTACTCCATAGTGTTATATTAAGTATAATATTAAGGATACAGTTGGTATTTTTGGTTATTTAAGCCTATTCTGGTTTTATTTTGGTTTATTAACTGCAATTTTATCAGGCCAGCTATTGTTATTTCAATAAATTAATACTAACTGTATGTGTGCAACCCCATCACTAAAATGGACCTACAATGAATTAATATCCACTTAATGTTATGGCTCATTGGAAAGTAGCCATTGTGTTGATATTATTTATCTATGGTAGGAGATCACTAGGCTATTAGGCCTGATCCCAACACTGCACAGCTCTGCCATGTTTCCTACTGGTGGCGTTGATCATATTTCTGCTCCTCTTCTGATTGAATATAAGCAGAGACCCTCCATTCTATGGACCATGGTGTAATGAGGGGTCTGTCCCTGGATCAATCCCTGACGAAATAGCAGAGGTCCCTGTTGGTCTGCACAGACCATTGAGCCAGAGGCCCTTTTGGCGAGATGGACCACTCATTACACAGTGGTCCGGACCACTGATTCAGACACCTGAGTGGGGCAGACCAATCATTTTTGGACACTGCTGTTGATAAGTATGATCTTTGGGTAGGCCTATTAAAGCAGCATGAAGAAAATAGGAAATGAAGAAGGATATCAAAGAACCTTTTAGTGATACAAGCACTCAGGATATTAAAAGGATTATCAATTAACAGTAAGTCCAATAACACACAGTTGTAACACACATACCGGTAATGTTAATATATTCATTAATTACAAGGTGCAACAGGTAACCAATTGTATGAACCAAAATCAATAAGAATACATATTTAAACAAAGACCAAAAATTAGGGTGTCAGTTGAAAAATTATGGAGTAGGAATTGCCACTGAGCCAGGCGCCTTCTATGGGGGCAACCACTCATTACACTACGGTCCTTAAAGGAATAGTACACCCAAAACATGATTAGCCTTCATTTTCTACTC
>NW_015151165.1:170997-173760 GCF_000732505.1 Cyprinodon variegatus | reverse complement strand
TGGTGACTTAGTTGGTAACAGTTGGAGGCTTGTTTTCTTTTCAACCCCTATTAGCATCCGAGCTAGCCAGCCAGATTTACTGCTATCCGCCTGCTAACAGAAAGTTATTGCTCTGTTCCCCTCGGCAGATTTGAGGTTTTTTTTCCACTTGGAAAGAAAGGGAGCAGAGATGATTTAATATGTAGAAATAAATAAATAAATAAATAAGAATATATATTTTACGTTTAAATATTAGTATTCATAGCTGGTCTCAACATGCAGGATTTAAGGGCTTATTGGAGATGTAAATAATGGGAACAGATCGCTTTATCATATACGTGTTGGTTGGATGCGGTTAGTTCGCTAATCCGCTTTCTGCAGCTATCGTTTACACGCCGTGCCACTCCCTCGGTTTTTGTTTTTGTCCAGCGTAGCTTTACGCTAACGTCAAATCAAGCTCGGCTTCGGATGTGTTTTCGTTTAGAAGGTTATCCGCAAAAGGATAACATGAGTCATCTATTACTGTGAATGATTAGCCGGTGACATCCTCTCATATATATCCCCCCCCCTTCCCATAGGTTGCATGTCACGGCTGTGTGTGTTTACAAGCGGCAGTGAAGGAAAACGAATCACTGCCCTGATCGTTAGAGAGGCTAGCGGCGGATCCATCGGCTGCTGATCGCTGTTTTTATGCGCTGACGTGAGTCGCATTCCTCAGCTTTGTGTTGCGTAACTGCCTAGCATCGACTAAGTTATCCATGGCACAGTGGATCAGATACATAAGGAGCGTTGTGTACAAAATCGGTTTATGACAAGGCGTTTGGATACGTATACAGAGGATTGAGGCCGCTTAAATGTTATATCAGTACTATAACTAAATGTACCTGACCACCCACACCTTTTACAGCAGTCAAGCAAACACTGCAGTATAAAAAAGCTCACATTTAAACAGTTTTAATGCAGTCTTTATGCTAATTTGAACATGTTTCTTGACTTCCTGCTGTTTCTTTTATTGTATCACTGTGTGATTTCTCAAAGTAAAAGGCTCAAACTGTAGCCCCTTTAGTTTGGAGTTTTGTTGTTTACTTGTCAGCTGTGCATCAGCCAGTACTAAATGCAGCACTAAATGCGGACGAATGAAATTATGTATATGTATCCCAGGAAAAAATGGATTAGACTCTGGAACAAAGTTAGTTTAGATGCAGCCATCGATAGTCTGTTATACAGGATGAGCATCCATGTTTCCCTAAATGAAATTGATACAAGATTATTTTATTATTCCCCTGCTGCCTGATGACTACTTCCTTGTCTTCATGTGTTCAGAAGATTGTCAGTCTGGCAGTTATAATGGAATAGCAATGTTTTTGTTTTTTATGCTGCCTAGAGGTGTCTAGTAACGAAGTACAAATACTTTTTTACTGCACTTAACTACAGTTTTTAGGTATCTATACTTTACTATACTTTAGTTATTTTTCTTCCTACTTCTGACTTCGATTCCTTACATTTTTTTAAACAAATGTTACTCGTTACTCTTGGCTTCGGTTTAATGTTTATAAATATTTATTCCGCGTCATATGAGCCGTCCAATGGAGGTCATTGGTGCTATCCACATCAAGTGAGAACTGGTGTAATTGGATGAGTCATATAGCACAAACACTCATTGGTTAGCTAAAGGAAATAATCAGAAGCGAGCAGGTGTTCTTCAAACTGCAAACGTGAATTGTCTATGCCATGCTACACTGTGGATTCAGAAAAAGATGCTGAAAGCTCGGACATAGGCGAGAGCGTATTGGGAGATGGAGTCCAACAAGACCTCTCTCATCCTTGGCCCTATCTCAAAGAGTTTTTCGAAATAGTCGAAACATTGAGCTTTCAGTTTATATAGGGACATCTGGCTGTTTTTTTTTTTTTTTTAAAGGTTACTTTATACTTTTATACTTTAAGTAGTTTTTGGAGCACATACTTTTTCACTTTTACTTAAGAAGTCAAACATGATACCTTAACTTTTATCAGAGTGTTTTTAAACTGCAGTATCTATACTTCTACTTAAGTAACAAATGTGTGTACTTTTGACACCACTGATGCTGCCTATGTATTCCAGTAACCATTAAGATCCCTTTTGTTTATTTAGTTTTCTCTATCTCTAGAGCAAGGGTTCCCAAACATATCAGAATGTGCCCCCAAAAATAACAAAACAACAGACTGGAGAACACCTAAAATAAATAAATATAATTACTTTAAATTTATTAATATGTATAAAGTTAATTAATAATGTTGAATTTTATCTAAATCAGTTTTAAATTATATTTAATCATCCAGGTCATAATTTTAAATGTTATATTTAATTAGAAATTTAATTACTCCTTTGTGCATTTTACAACATAATGTTATATTTAAATATTTTTTTGATTAATATATAAATATGTTTTGTTTCATCTACTAATTTTATGTGACATTTATGATTTTAAGATATATTTTGGCCCTCTATCTATCTCAGGAATCACTCTGGGATTGGGAGAGCCATCTCACGACCCCCAGGGGTCCTGACCCCTACTTTTGGAACCTTTGGTCTAGATATAAAGTTGTTTAAGAAAATACATCAAAACCTTTGACAAGCTACAAGTGGCATGTGTGTTGCCGGATAATTCCCTGAGGCCAGCTGGATAAAAATCTATTATGTATTATATAGAAGATGATTAGTCTAAATTCTGAATTCTTTGTATGGTACTATAAATTAAAGTTAATTTAGGTTTCAGAGAAAAATAATAAAATGGTAACAAGCAA